>NC_040900.2:1241798-1321798 GCF_900634795.4 Betta splendens | reverse complement strand
CGGAGGCTGGAACCGGCCCGTCCAGCCCCCCCCCCCCCCCCCCCCGGACCCCGGCCTCCAGCCGAACCGCTCACCTGTTTGTACAGTTAGTCTGAGCGTGAAGCAGCGGCTCGAACCCTCGAACCCTCGAACCTGAGCAAACACAGGGCCACTGCAGCAGCAGCAGGCGGAGCCTCTGGGAGCGTCCTGGACAAACAGCACATCCTGCTCCTGAGGCTCGGTCACAGAGCAGGAGCAGGTGCGACTCCTCCATCAGTTCATCGTTCACCGGCGCCGGAGACAGAACTAAACGCAGCGTCTGCTTTGTGTCCACGCGTCGCTTCCGGTGAGTGCGTTTCCCAGCGTTTGCTCGGTGTCTGACGCCGCTTTGACCTCCGTCTGTAACGCGTGACAGGTGTTCGTGGGACTGATGATTGATGGCGTCTGAGTGCTCGCGTTACACGTCCTTCCACATAATCAGCGCTCTATGAACAATACACAGGAGTCAGCACCTCGCCCACTCTCATAATGGCTTCCTGCGGTAACCATGGCGACTGCTCAGGTGGAGGCTCCTGCTCCCATGGACGCCTGATTCTCCTCCGCTCGCTCGTTTCAGGAGCGTTTACGTCTGATGAAGGAGCAATGATTGTGTTCGCCAGCAGCAGGGGACTGATTATGAAGACACAGGCAGCACTGACCCCAGATCAGTGTCCACACACTGTATTCAGCTCCATTCTGCTGCAGTGGCGTCAGTTCCCATGGTTCCTCTGAGTTTCACTTCCGGTGCCTGATGCTCAGGTTGTGATGTGGGGTCTGTACGTTGATGACGCTTCCTTCCTTCCTTCCTTCTGGGTTCCTCCTCCCTCCTCCTCCCAGCCTTTCCTGCTCCTCACCTCCTCGCTCTCCCTCTGCTTCTCTCCCCCCAGTGAACAGCTTCGGCGACGACGACGGCGGCGGCAGCAGCTCCTCCGACAGCGAAGCCGAGATCCTGAAGCAGTTTGAAATCTCCGTCTCGCGCTCGCAGAGCTTCCGCGCGGCGGCCGGCGCCAGCGGAGGCGAACACCAGCTCCACCACACGCAGCTGGCGCTGAGCCGGCGCCACAGGTTCACGCGCCTGTCGGACCAGGAGGAGGGCAGCACCGAGCCGTCGGACTGCGAAGGTCTGTGGTGGAACCACCGGCCTTAATGACAAACCGCACAGCACAGATCTGCTGTTAAATCTCTGCCTCACACATTGAGGGCTGCATTAATCATAAGTAGTTACAGTAAACCAGTGACCCAGTTCAGCCGCTGCGTTCCCAGTTGCTCGGTGCTTCTCACCAGCTCCAGAGTGACACGGTGACATAAGCCTGGATGCTGGTGAGTCAGCGCAGCCCATCGCCACAGTAACGGCCTAATGATGACACAGTGGAGATAATTGCTATTGATTGTTCTGCAGAACAGGCTGTTCTGGAAGCGTGTGCGTCTCAGGAGAAGCCGGCGTTTCCACTGGTGTCGCACAAACATGTTCATGTAGTGACTGGTGCTGGGCCACACCTTACTGGGACCAGTCCAGATTTGTCTCAGACCTGTTTGAACCCAGAGGCTCCTCTGCTGACTCCCCCTGTGTCCTTCCTCCTGCAGACATGGAGGCTCAGAACCCGCCGGGTCTCCAGAACCCGCCGGGTCTCCAGAACACGCCGGGTCTCCAGAACCCGCCGGGTCTCCAGAACCCGCCGGGTCTCCAGAACCCGCCGGGTCTCCAGGACCCGCTCTCCGCCGCCGCTGCAGAGAGCGAGCGTGGGTCCGTCTGCTCGCTGGACGAAGCCGCCGCCGCCGCCGCGGAGGCGGCCGGCGCCAGAGACAGCCCCACGCCCAGCATGAACCGACAGGCAGCAGACGGCAGCGAGGACACGGAGAAGGCCAAGGATGACGGCACCGACAGCTCGACCGCCTGGAGCCCCGAGGTACGACCGCTGCTCAGTGACATCACTGACGGAGCTGCAGCAGAACCCAACGGGTCGTCAGCTGAGAGCTTCTTACTGCTGCTGTTCCTCAAACGCGCAGCGCCCTCAGGTTTCCTATAAATAAGACATGTGTTGGGTAACAAACAGCATCTCATGAATAATAATCAGCGCGTGTAAACAAAGTATTTGTGTGAACGCAGAGTTCTGCTTCAGTGAACGTTGGTGTTTGTGTGTCGTGTCCTGGAGCCACCGAGCAAAGCAGCAACGCAGACGCCAAGTCACACTTAGAAACAGGAGCAGTCTGTGCAGCAAACACCTCCTACACACACGCACACATGCATGCATGGACACACACACACACACACACACACACACACACACACACACACACACACACACACACACACACACACACACACACACACACACACACACAGATGAGGTTGCATGAGTTCAGTGGAGCTGAAAGCCGACGCATCCATGTTGTAGCACTTTATTTAAACCACACTCCTGCTTCTAATAATACGACGCGTGTGGTACATCAGGGCACCGTGTGAAATCTGGTGCAGCCGGGTAAAATGCTTCAATTGACATTAACGGGTTTATTGGTCGTAGGTTAGAAATTAAACAGCGGCAACTCAGTTCTGACGCTCCTTTAAAACACAGCGGCGATTAAATGCAGAAATACTGAAACGACAATGTAGCGTCGTCTGACGGAACTTTGCACTTTGAATATGTTAAATAAGTTCAAATTAAAAGAGGAAAAACAAAATGACAGCGTGGGAAAAATAAATTATTTAAAACAGGAACCAGGAAACAAAGCGATGTTATGTCTTATTCCCAAAATATGGAACGTTCTGTATTTGACAAACTCAAACAAGATTTAATATTTACTCATGAACGTGAATAAACTGAGTTTGATCTGGTAAAAATTCAGCTTCAACCCTCAACGTGTTCCTGTCTGTGCGCGTTCCATCTTAAGCTGAAAACACCACAAATTCATGACCTGCTGAGCAAAAAGATGCAGCAAGTGATCAACACACACACACACGCACGCACACACACACACACACACACACACACACACACACACACACACACACTTCCCACGCAGCCTCTCCCTCTCTCTCTCTCTCTTCCTCTCTCCCTCTCTCTCTCGCCCTCACTCTCTCTCTCTCTCTCTCTTCCTCTCTCCCTCTCTCTCTCCCTCCCTCTCTCTCTCCTCCCTCTCTCTCTCGCCCTCACTCTCTCTCTCTCTCTCTTCCCTCTCCTCTCTCTCTCTCCCTCTCTCTCTCTCTCTCTCTCTCTCCCTCTCTCTCTTTCCCCTCTCTCCCTCTCTCTCTCTCTCTCTCTCTCTCTCTCTCTCTCTCCCTCCCTCTCTCTCTCTCGTCCGCTTCTCTCTCTCCCTCCCTCTCTCTCTCTTCTCCTCTGCTCGTTGCTCCCTCCTTCTCTCTTCTCTCGTGTCTCTCCTCTCTCTCGTCTCTCTGCTCTGTCCTCTCTCCCTCTTCGATTGCGTTCTCCCTCCCCTGCTCTCTCCCTCTCTCTCTTCGCCTCTCTCCCCCTCTCCTCTCTCTCCCTCTCTCCCTCTCTCTCTCTCTCTCTCCCTCCCTCTCTCTCTCTCATCGTCTCTCATGCATCTCGTCGCTATCCCGTCTCTCTCCCTCTCCTACGATCGTCTCGTCCCTCTGCTCGCTGTCTCTCATTCATGCTGCTGGGCTCTCCGTCTCTCCTCTTCTCTCACCTCTTCGTGTCTTTATTCTCCCTCTGATGAGACGAGCTGCAGTTGGATGTTAAAACCCGAGTGAGTCACTGCAGCAGCTTCAGGGGAGTCGGCGTGAATGTTTTGTAACGATAAAGCTTCCCACTGAGCTTATGATTGATTTATGGCATTTTAAATGGCCACACCCACACACGCTCAGTAGCACACGCCTCCATCTTATCTCTGACTTCACAGTAAACATCTAAAAGCCTGAGCGGGCGATGGTTTACTTCTGCTGAGTGGGCAACAAACGAACACATCATAATAAAATGTGCACCTACGGCTCTTTGACCTCTGAACACCTGAGCTTTGGGCAGAAGAGGTTGGAATATATGAGATAAATGGAGATGTAATGAATCCATGTTGTCAGTTTCCTGCCACACGCTGAGCCTGTTACTTCTGTTGATCAACACAGCAGGACTTTAACAAGCTGTTAGTCATGAACCACAGATGCCGTTTCTCCAAAACATGATCATTAATGGTTTCTCAGCAGTTTGTTCACTCCCTCCCTGTTTCCCTCAGGTCCGAGAGCGATGCGGAGGCTCGGTTCAGCTCGCGCGCACTGACTGCACCTGGTGTCAGAGCTGAGTGCTGGCTGTGGAGCGTCAGCAGCAGGTGGTCGCTTACACCGTGTAGATGAAACGTACAGTCACGCCAGAGACGAGCTGCTGGAATCATCGGTGAACGTTGATCTGTGTCGTCCTTCCTGCAGCTGCCGCTTCCCTGAGAGAGAGACCGAACCATTTAACAACGTCGAAAGTTGCTTACTTCAAGAGGAAATATGCGGAGGAGGAGGATCTACATGGAGGCCTCCGTGGATATTTTCAAAAAGTACGAATGTGTCCTATTTCCTTTTTGTTTACATTCAGGGCCAGTTCCGATGCTTTAAAGCTGCGTTAGTGAGACTCTGAAGTAAACGTTTTGTGTTTCCAAACCTGCAGCACCTGATCCTGCAGGAGGACCGGAGCTGCATCCTGAAGCTGTCCCTGGAGAAGCTCAGGTTCCTGGAGGACCCCGAGGCGTACCTGCGGCGCTCTGTCCTCATCAACAACCTGCTGAGGAAGATTCACCATGAGGAGGAGGAGCTGGAGGCCGAGGAAGAGGATGAAGTAGAGGAGGAGGAGGAGGAGGAGGACAGTGTGGAGGGGGGGCAGCGCCGGTTGATGTACCCGGACAGGAAGCGGGTGAAGGTGCTGGTGACGGACTGCTGTTCTCCGGCGTTGGGCCTGAAGGAGCTGCAGCACTGCCGCCTGGTGCCCTGCTTCCCCGCGGCCGGGTGTCTGTACAGCCTGGGGACCTGCCAGGGATTCGCTCCCGGCCACCAGGTGCTGCTGTACGAGCTGGACGACAACGGCTGAGCCCGCTCCTCTCTGCCCTTCGCGCTGGGAGATGCAAACCACCGTGTGGAACCTGCTGCTGCTTCGCTCCAGTTGACCAGTGAAAACCCGAGGGGGACTCGCAGGCTCCGTTGGGCCTCCTCTCGGATGGATTTAAAAAGCTGAGAATCCCTGATTCTTCTCTCAGGATCGACAGGGTCTCTGATGTCATAGCGCTGCGGCGTCACTGCCAACCTTGTATTTGTGCAAATGTGAGAACCGAGCAGACGGAAATGTTTTTCTTGCTGTTGCTGTGTTATTGATTTTTAATTGTTACCGTTGCTCATGTGAACCGTGAGCGCATTCAGGGATTTACACTGCAGGCTACTTTTGATGCACCTTGGCTTGACAAATGTATGTGAACATGCTTCTGTTCTGTTTTTAGGCTATTGTGAGATTTATGATGAACCCTGTAACATTCCCTGTCATCTGGTGCATCTCTCTGTGTGAACACTGTTCCTTTCTGTAATTGACGTGTTGTGATCATGACCATGATCCTAGTTTCGCAGCGTCCTGGTGCCCTCTGCTGGCAACAAACTGCATCTTCACCTTGACGTTTAAACTCCTTTATTTAGCGTTTCAACATGTGAGTAATCAGCGGTGGAAAATAACAAGGTCTAGTTTAAGTACAGCTTTGATGTAGATGTATTTCCATTCGAGCCAATGCTTTTTCTCAATGCCAATTATTATTTTGTAAATGACTTAATTCTAAGTTCTAAAGCTAATCATGAGCGTTGTATTGCATATTTCCTACTACCTGATCTGATTAAACTGATACAGGGTATTGCGGTGGCTTTCAGTGCAAACTTACCAATATTTCACAAAACCTGAGATGTTTTTTTATTTAATTGCCTCCGTAGTTTTGATAAAATTGTGAGAAGATATTTTGTTAATGTGGCACAACGCTGGTTTATAAAGCTAAACTGTTGTATGACGATGGCAATTATGAGTCATTCGTGTCTTTTTCTGTGTTTTGATTATTCAGTCTCTGTGCGAAAGTTTGGAAAATGTACATCTTGTTATCCATCCCTACAAAACAAAGTAAAGTAAAGGCAACAACTAAAGAGAAACCTAATATTTTAAAACAAGAATTTATATTTTGTTGAAAATGCAAATTCTAGTCAGTATTTAAAATAAATACTATTTTGAAACATGGTCATTTAATTCTTTTTCAAGCAGTTGATTAGCAAATAAAATATGTATAAAGAACAAACGTTTTTGCCTCATTATTTATTTGAGTGATTTATATATATATTAGTATAAGTAAAAGCGTGTAAGTTGCGCATCATAAAAAATCCGAGCACACGCGTTACGTCATGACGTCTGGAGAGGTTTACTGTACGTGCGCGCTTGTTTCTTGCCCAAAGACTTCGCTCCACGAGCAATCACTTACGGGAGCGCGCACTGCTTGTAAGTGATGAATATTCTGATCCCAGTGGGTTAAAACTGATGTAGTTCAAACTGATTCAACGCTTTATTGGCACTGCACCGAAAAGACACGTCCCAAACAAATAAGTAATCATTTTAATCCAAAACGGGGAGGCATTGATAAACACTGGAAATTTTCCGACAGCACCGGAAGGCACCAAGGAAAGCGCGCTCCCGTGACCCCCCTCAGCAGAGCTGTCATTTTAAGACATAGCGGGACACCGAGAGCGTCGGGACCGCGTCGAACGGCCGCGGTGCAGTCCGGTTCCTCCGTTACGGTGTAACTAAAAACGGTTTCTTATTTAAAATACTGCAACTCGCCGCGATAAGTTGTTTTACTTCAACAGCTGGTCGGGGTTCACTTGTGCCATGGTGCACGGGCTAGCTAGCTCTCGTTAGCCGGCAGCTAGCGTCCAGAGAGGGGAGTCCGGAACCCGGCTGAAACATGGAGAAGCACAACCGTTTAATGGAGCTGTTCCACCGCCTCCAGGACCCGCACCTCGTCTCCCGCTTTCAGCAAGTGTGTGGGGTTCGCGGGACGTTCTCCAGAACCTCCAGCAACGGCAGCGGCGAGGAAGCCGACCGGACTCACTCGCACAACAACGGGGCATGCCGTCATCACATCAGCGGGGAACGCGAGGCGGAGAAGGAGCGGAGGGACGGAGAGAAGGCGCGTGCGCTTCGGCGCAGAACCACCAGGAAGTACTCCGCGGAGGAGGGGACACACGCTCCCCACAACGGGGCCGTGCTTCCCACAGCCTCCGCCGGGGGAGAGGCGCTGGGCGCAGGGAGCAGCGGTCGCAGGTTCGCCGGGTCTTCAGCCGAGGGCGAGGACGTTTCAGGGGGAACCGAGCCGGAGGAGGGCGGTGAAGCCGCGGCGTCCCCGCGGAGCAGCACGCTGAAGCCCCTGCGCAAGAACTCCCTAACCGGCGACGACGGCCAGGAGTTTCTGATCGAGAACCGGTTCCTCTACTACCTGTTCACGTTCGGAACCGAGCTGGGCAACGAGTTCTTCTACATCACCTTCTTCCCCTCCATCATCTGGAACGTGGACGCCTTCGTGGGCAGGAGGCTGATCATGGTCTGGGTCTGGGTCATGTATCTGGGCCAGTGCACGAAGGATGTGCTCCGCTGGTCCCGACCCGCCTCACCGCCTGTGGTTAAAGTGGAGATGTTCTACAACTCTGAGTACAGCATGCCGTCCACACACGCCATGTCGGGCACCGCCATCCCCTTCGCCCTGTTCTTCATGACCTACGGCCGGTGGCAGGTAAAGTCAGAGCTGAGCAGATGCAGGTTCCTAATAATGTGACCAGTGTGTATGTCAACGGCCGACAGTGGAGAAGGGAAGTGTGCAGGAGTCACTTCCTCACTGTTTTTCACCAATGAAAGCCTAAAAGTTCCTGTTGCTGCACTTTCGTGCTCCTCTTGTCTTCGGGCCGGGATCTGCTGACATACCTCCGATCCCGTGTCATCGCCCTGAACCTGCCGGTCTCGTTCTTTTCGTCGGCCTCGTTGCTGCTGCTCCGACAGGCTGTCGGTGTGGAGCGTGTCCATCACTCACACCTGGTTTGCAGCTTAGGTTAAAGTCAAGTCACTAAATCCAGTTTGCCTTGAAGTCCTTTGAGCTGCAGCAGCACCAAACACAGCAGTTCACCCAGAACAAATGCACGTATTAGTTAAACTGCTTCATTATTACTCATTATGCTTGTAATTATTGAGATTCTGCACTCCGGTTCCATGGGAGCCAGTGCAGACGGAGCTCTGCTGCTCCATCATTAATCGTTAATGAGCAGTTGCTTCAGCTGACATTTAAAGCGCAGCTTCCTGAGCCGTGGATCACACTGGACCCGTCTCCAGACTCTCTTGATGACGACTCGGCCTGTTACAGTAGATCAAACCAGTGTCTCGCATCACTGGAATGACATTTGTGCAGGAATCCAGTTGTAACAACCCACTCCCTGTATTCACTCAGAGGGAACAGCTCTATTGTGTTTGGTCCGTGGAAGCCAGCGGAGCGACCGCGTCCAGTCGCGCTGGCTGCACAAGATAAAACCACCGTAGAGGAAGTTCTCGAACAACGAATGCTTGAGGGGAATGTGACCAGTTTGTCAGTGGAATGAAGGCAGATGAGGCATAAACATTCTAAACGCGCTGCTGACAGTAGGCAGGTGCTGCTCATGACCTCCACCGTTCCCACCTCCATCGTCCTGTTTCTGAAGCCTCCGGATCCCTGAGTCGTGTTGGTAAAATCAGACGTTGGAGTAATTTACACTCTTTGCCTGCTCTTTGCCGGAGCAGGCGATTACAGAGGCAGCCCTGACTTTGGAGTGAAGGACTGAGATAAGACAGATTTAGTGTCCTTATCTCTCTCCTCTTATTACTCTCACAACAGGTCTCTCTTTTCCTCTTGACTGCAGCCATTGAGTGTAACACATCCCAGAGCCTCTGCACGCGTCTGCCTCATCCTTTGGGCAAAGCGATCCCTCAGCTGCTGACCTGCTCGTGTAGAAAACCGGATACAACTCTGACCTTTGTCTGACTGCGGATGTAACACTTGCATTTTATTTTAGGCTCAATGTCTCCCTGAACTGTGATCTAGGTTTGATTGCAGGCCCTGATATGTGGTTGCCAGATGTCCTGTAGCAGTCCATTCTTCACTGCGCTGAAGCCCGGCTTTGTAACAAATAGCCGTGTTTGCATTTTCAGCAGGTCTGTGATGCAAAGACGTCGCTCTGTGGCTCCTGGCCGTCACGCTGGTGCTTTCCTCTCGAGGCTGAGGCTGAACATGACGTGTACTAGGCACACGCACACACTGGTTTATAGATTGTATAGATTGTGGTTAATAGTTACACTCATGGACGACGTGTGCTCACATCAGATCATTAGCTAATGGCTAATGGTCAACGTGGCCCCTAAACAACAGCAGAGTTGTATTGTGTTCAGCGTGTTTTCACAGAGCTCATGACTTTAGACACTATTTGATTAGAAAATACTGCTGCAAATCAGCTGTGGCCTTTAACAACCTTCCACTTGATTTTCTCCCGAAGGAGTTTGTTGCAAACCTTTACTGTTACTTACTCTGGAGGGGTAACTTGTCTGGACAAAGCAGGAATGTTCGCATTTGGATGGGCTTCCTCCCATCCCACCACGCTGCTCCAGCTTCAGTAACTGGAACCAAATGTCTCAGGGCCAGACCGGCGTAGGAAGAAAACAGGGCAGGAGACGGGACAAGCTCAGACTGAAGATCAGAATAATGTAGAAACGTGAAGAGGAACGAGACAAGATGGACTAAGAGATTTTAAGAAGCTGCTGAGAGATGGTTGACGCAGAAAGGACCTCCGAGTGGTGCAGAACCGAAAGCATCTCCAGCAACAGGCAGGAACATTAGCCGGCAGCACCGCCGCCTTGCCTGCTAACACAAATGGCTTTAGCCGTATAGCGTTTCCTTCAGCGCAGAGCTGAGCATTAGAAAAGTGATTCTGTGACTCTGGGGTCAAACGTCCTTCAACCCTCTCTGTCAACACTCGACACAATGTTGTGTTTGCTGTTTGTGGGTGGCTGCAGAGGGGGTGGAGTGGGCGAACGCTCACAGCTGAGACTTATTTACAGCTGAAGTGATGATATTGATGTTCCTGTTTGTTTGTCAGCGGTCAGGGAGCGCGTGGTGTCGCTGCTCTGAGTGGGTTGCAGGTGATTAGAGTTCGCGTCTCAGCTGATGCTCCGTTCGCGTATAAATAGACACTGATTTTTAACGGAGCCATGTTTGTTTCCTCCTCCTCAGCAGGAGCAGCCTCCCACCGCCTCCGCCTCGCCTCCGCCCGCCACCTCCTCCCCTCGAACGCCCATCTCAAAATGTGGGGACCTGGTCCTCTCTGTGGGGTACCACCCCGACACCGACAGGCTCCTGGTGTCTGTGATCGCGGCCCGCGACATCCCAGACAAGGCTCGCAGCGGCATGGACTCCTGGCAGGTGCACATGGTCCTGCTGCCGTCCAAGAAGCAGCGGCACAAGACGTCGGTGCAGAAGGGCTCGCTGCCGCACTTCAACGAGACCTTCCGCTTCTCGCGCCTGGAGCCGTCGGACCTGCAGGCGTCGGCCGTGCGCTTCCGGCTGTACGCGCTCGGAGGGAGGATGTCCCGCGAGCGGATGATGGGGGAGAAGGTGCTGCGCCTGGGAGGACTGGACCCGAACGGCGGCACCACGGAGACCACCCTGGTCCTGGAGCCGAGGAGCAACCTCAAGGTGAGTCCAGTCCGGAGCTGGTGGTGTGATGGTTGCCATGGAGACGGCGGCCACTCAGTCCTTATCGTGTGTCCGCAGAGCGTGGACTCCCAGCTGAGTCTGTCTGCTGTGTCTCAGAGCGACAGCGCCTCGTCCACGCAGTCTCTGACCCACGGCGGCGTCCCCGAGCTGCTGGTGGGTCTCACCTACAACGCCACCACGGGACGCATGTCTGTGGAGCTCATCAAGGGCAGCCACTTCAGGAACCTGGCCATCAACCGGCCCCCAGGTCTGCACACTGTCACACACCTCACGCCTGTGCTACTGCGCCTTGTGCCGCTGTGCTAACGCACCGCTGTGCTAACGCGCCGCTGTGCCAACGCGCCGCTGTGCCAACGCGCCGCTGTGCTAACGCGCCGTTGCGCTAACGCGTTACTGCGCTAACGCGTTACTGCGCTAACGCGCCTCCGTGCTAACGCGTTACTGCGCTAACGCGCCTCCGTGCTAACGCGCCTCCGTGCTAACGCACCTCTGTGCTAACGCGCCGCGGCGCTAACGCACCTCTGTGCTAACGCACCTCTGTGCTAACGCGCCGCTGTGCTAACGCACCTCTGTGCTAACGCGCCGCGGCGCTAACGCACCTCTGTGCTAACGCACCGCTGTGCTAACGCGCCGTTGCGCTAACGCGTTACTGCGCTAACGCGTTACTGCGCTAACGCGTTACTGCGCTAACGCGCCTCCGTGCTAACGCGTTACTGCGCTAACGCGCCTCCGTGCTAACGCGCCTCCGTGCTAACGCGCCGCTGCGCTAACGCGCCGCTGCGCTAACGCGCCGCTGTGCTAACGCGCCTCTGTCCCCTCAGACACCTACGGCCGCCTCACGCTGCTCAACTCCGTGGGCCAGGAGATCTCCCGCTGCAAGACGTCGGTGCGCCGCGGCCAGCCCAACCCCGTCTACAAGGAGACCTTCGTCTTCCAGGTGGCGCTGTTCCAGCTGTCGGACGTCACGCTGCTGATCTCCATTTACAACCGGCGCAGCATGAAGCGCAAGGAGATGGTGGGCTGGGTGGCGCTGGGCCAGAACAGCAGCGGCGAGGAGGAGCAGCTCCACTGGCAGGACATGAAGGAGAGCCGCGGGCAGCAGGTGTGCCGCTGGCACGTCCTGCTGGAGGCGTAGCGCCGCCTCCCGGACCCTTCGCTTGCTTTTAAGCTTTAGTTGCTAGTTATAGGAGCGGATGAGGATCAGCACCGGTCCAAACCCATCACCCATCTGGGCCAAAAGCCAGCCCTGCTTCAGCTCCTGGAGGCTGATGGCTGAGAACGTGTCCGGCACTCAGACCCGGTTCTGATCCACTGTAACGACCCCTGTCCCGTCCACAGTAACAGCACCGGCCTCATCACAGGCAGAAAGCACAAAGATGATGCTGCTGGTGGTGGTGTCACCCTCCACCCAGTGCAGCTGCTTCGACTGGCAGCAGGAAACCAGCAGCTGGAGGCTCTTCCCCCCCCCCCCCCATCCCCCACCCCCCAATGAGCTTGTTTGGCCTGGGCTCGTTTCAGCGGCCATCAGTGCTGAAAGCAGCTTTAAGTATCTCATTGAAGCTGCTAACAACAGGCAGTGAATTACCCCGAAGCCGTCGTGTGTTTTCTCCCCTCTCCGTGTGCTGATAGTTACGGCTTCGTAGAGCGTGATGACGCGGCGCTGCTGCTGAGGCTCATCCTCCTCCCGTCGGAGGGCGTCACACAGCGGCGCTTCAGGCGGAGGGGATTAAACGTGTGCAGCTCCGGTTCTGTTCTCCTTAACTGCAGTGAGGGCGTTGAGCAGCTAGAGGAGGCTTCACTTCACTGCTGCATGACCTTATACTGGACAGTTGTTGGGTTTGTGTACAGTACAACAGGCCTCTGTTTAGCACAGACCAAACAAATACAAGGTTCAGTTCAGACGAGGTGTGGAGCAGTACAGAGGTTGCATCTTTAATTTCCAACTAGTATTAAAAAATAAACAACAAGAGCATGCAGACAGTCACCAGCATGAGTCCATGTTCATGGAGCTTTGCATAAGGTTACAGGCCAACATGCAAATATCCTCATGAGGTCACGACCCAGGCTCGGTTGGAGGACGTTATTGATTGGATTTAGTTTGAAAATGTCAGAAAATGAAAATGAGAAGCCTCGTGTTTAGGGTTCATCCCCTGAGAACCACGAAGAAGCAAATATAACTATAACCAGCCAGTTGTAAGTCTGACGTGATCCCAGATGTTGTCCTCCCCTGTGTGGTCTTGTTTTTTCCTGTCGCACATGTTGAGCCGGCTCCGTCCTGCCCACACAAACAGAACCCCAAAGACTCGCTGAGAGCAAGATAAATGGAGCCAACTGGGTCACACCATCCACAACCTTCAAAACGTCCACTGAACGCTTTCCCTGGATAAAAGTTGGTCCGTGGCTTTATCTGCACTGCTTCGGCAGATAAAGGGTGATTATGTGGAACAAAGGTTTTGTGTGCCTCAAACACGCGTCGCACTCATGCTGGTTCCCTCTTTCTGTCTCTTCAGCCACTTTGACTGAGGACAGAGCCTTCAGTCTGTGCTTTACCCGCGGAGGTTCGTCCCTGCAGGCTGGAGGTCTGGGCTTGTTCTGTGTCTGGGTGTGAGAGGAAATCACACAGGAGCTGCAATGAGCCGAACAAAAGGCTTTACGCAAGTGTGCACACGTCAGCAGCTCAGCCGTGTTCGCTGCTGCTCCGCTTCTCACGTGGAACAGTTATTAGAGCTCGTTAGACGGGCGGCATCGTGCTTCTGCATCACGTCAAGCATGGTCTGTTCTCTAGTGGCGGCTGCTTTCGTCATGTGTTTATTTACCTCCTGTGCTACATGCTCTCATCCTGCAGAGACAAAGTCCAGTCCCCGCTGAGCTTGGCCTCACATGTAGCCTCATGGCTCCGCTTCAGATTTTGAGGCTCGTGACAGACCCGTGACTCACTCAAGCTTCATTTCAGCTTGATTAGAACACGGTCCCAGTCACGAGTTTGACTTTGGACACTGGAAGTTGTGGGAACCCAGACTTGCTCCCTCTGGCACAGGCTGTACAAGCACATCTGATAAGAAAACGGCCTATTGGCTGAAATATTTACGAGGCCCGTCAGCAGATAATCGTATCCCCTTCATGGCTGGTCATGTAACTGAGTGTCGGCTACAGCTCACAGCTGTTTTATCATGGCTGACGTCAAAGTTCTTGTTCTTTATTGTGTTTTCATGAATTATTTGGTGATGTTTGCGTCTTCTTTCACCTCCACAGTTCCCGTTCCCGCTGGGCTTCAGCCTGGCTCTCAGCTGGTGTCTGCTGGTCTGCGTCAGCAGGATCTACATGGGAATGCACTCGGTTCTGGTGAGTCTCCTCTCTCACGCATGTGTCGGCGCAGGTGGTGTCCGCGGCGCTGGGGATTCATCCGCCCGTTGGTGATACGTGATAGCGTAGCTGAGGGAAACCGGATCCGAGCGGCAGCCACTGAGCCGTCAGGCTCTGGCTCCACATCACCTGTGTCACTCTAGACGGACGGCAAAAAACTGTGGCACGAAAAGAGGAGAAACGGGAAACAGCGCTTTCTTTAAAAGAATGGTTGCCTTCACAGCTCCAATGGCATCGTTTGCCTGCAGCTGCAAACAGCAGGCAGGCCGTGAACAGATGGTGGTGCGTTTAGAGCCCAGGATTTCCCTCAACTTGGTAGAAAACGAGGCCTGAAACTAGAGCAAACGCAGCTTGAAGATGGGTCTATTAGATGGTTGTTCTGCCTCCAGTGGTGAGGAGACCTCGTACCCAGGTTTCTGCAGCCGTGCTCCACCCTGCATCCGTCCCCTCTCGAAGCAGATGAAGGTTTTTAGCCATAGCCAGATCACTGTGCCCACAGCGAGCTGTGGCCGGTGAGTACGTATGAAAACCATAATCTGACTCCACTGCCTCGGTGCCTACACTTCTGTTGTAGTCTTTGTGCTGGGAGACGAGTGCATAAAATAGAAAAAGGAAACCATCAGCGTGAGTCCTGGGTAAAAGCATTTTTTAGGCTTAGTGTCAGTTCATGGGTCGTCCGTTGTCTCTCGGGACGTGTCGGTGGCAGACGGTTGGCTGTGGAACGGCAGACGTTCCCACACGCTGGCCGTGGGCCCAGACAAACGGTTTCTGGTCGTCCACTGGTGGACGTCTGTTTTCTCATTCTTCATCAGGTCTGACAGAAACCATGCAGGGTGTTGACTAGGAAAACGTATTAGAATGATTTACTTAAACCCGTTTCCTTTGTTGTGAATCTAATTAAGCTTTAAGTCCTTCTGGTCTCCTGGCGTCCGACATTTACCGTCTACAGGACCAGACGTTGAAATCCGCTCCTCAGCGAGCGACGCCCCAGAGGGTCATTACCGAGGGCGAGTCCTCCTAAGCTCCACAAACATCCTTCCAACCGTAATGATTATTTTACTCTGCACTGATCAGCCCAGTGGACCAACATGTGCCTCCAGGCCTTCGTGTCTGAGCGTCAGGGCTCGAGCTGTTCTAACTTGCAATGGCTGGCGCTGCAGCAGGGTTCATTTGTCCTGGAACACGGGCAGGCGTGTTTTCATTCTGATGAATCGGAGGCGTTGAGGCCTTCAGGGCTGGGCCACGCGGCTGCACCACCTGTTTTTGTGCTCAGAGCCTCTTGTGTGTCAGACTTCGACGCACCTGTTGGTGAGAGACCACTCTGATTGGCTGAGCCTCACAAACGTCTGCGTGAGAGGAGAAACGGACCCAGGACCAGCTCCAACTGAAGCACTTCCAGCTCAGCTTGGTTTGAGGCCTGGAGGCTCCACTGGTTCAGACAGGCTTTAGTGCCCTGTTCTGCTCTGCTCTGCCACGTCCCTGATGTGTTCTGGAAATCCTCAGCAGCAGGGAAACAAGTTCCTCCTCCTCTGATCTGCAGGAAGACGTCACACTCAAACAGCTTTTCTTCTGCTGACGTTGCACATCTCGCTGCTAAACAAGCACTTTCACTAGGTATCTTTGAAGGTTGAGCTCTAAATGGAAATGCCCAGTAAATGTAAAGTTCATGCACATCTTTACTAAGACTGTGGCTGCTCTGGTCAAGAACTAAAGCCCAGATGGAACTTCGTGCCTTCGGCATCAGTAAGGTCACCCCGGGTCAGACTGACCTGGATGCTTTCAGCTCGTTGTCGGAGCTGGACACGCGGCCGATAAGTTTACAGCGGCAGCAGGAATGTGATAAAGGAGCGTGTCCTTCAGGTTTCCTGCCCGTTATCTGGCTGCACCTTGAAATGGCCCAACAGTAAAATCTGCCCTCGCTGGCAGTGAGATTACAGCAGCCCAGCGTGACATCACCTCTGCTCACAGTGAGCTCAAGTGTTGTGTAGTTGTGTGTTCAGTGGTGACACAACAGACCAAGACAAAACATACAATAAGCAACAACAAGAAGCGTCTTGGCCTCACGATGCTACGTTTACAATGCGCCTCATTATTGTGCAGAGTTTCCCTGAAATAGAGTTTTTGTTCCATGTTGCAGTTTCAGTTTTTTTGTCTTTTTTTTTTTTTGCTGGAGCCTGTAAATCCACAGCTGTGATGACCTTTTTGTGCATGATGTGTTGAGCTGACTGGTTTCCTGTTCACAAGGACCAACAACAAGCTGCAGAGCCCATCTCTTATGAAGGAATGAGGTGCTTTAATGCTTTGTTTTTAATGCTTTCTCCCATCCTCCAGGACGTCATCGCCGGCGTACTCTACAGCAGCCTGATCCTCCTCTTCTTCCTGCCGGCGCTGGATCTGATCGACGGCTTCAACCTGACCTGCCCCTACGCTCCGCTGGTCATCATCTCCCTCCACCTGGGCCTGGGCCTCTTCTCCTTCACCCTGGACACCTGGAGCACCTCTCGCGGTGACACGGCTCAGATCCTGGGCACCGGCGCCGGCATAGCGCTGGCCTCCCACGTCAACCACTACCTGGGTGTGATGCCGGACCAAACAGCAGAGCAGCTTCCCCTGATCTCGCCCGGCCTCAGCTGGGGTCTGGTGGGCATGGTGCTGCTGCGGGTGGTCCTGGGCGTCCTGGTCCTGGTGGCCACCCGGGCCGTCATGAAGGCCCTCACCATACCGCTGGTGTGCTGGGTGTCCGGGGTGCCCGGCGGCGACGTGAGGAAGGCCAGGCAGCACATGGAGGTGGAGCTGCCCTACCGCTACATCGTGTACGGGTCGGTGGGCTTCAACGTGCTCTTCCTGGTGCCGCTGCTTTTCCGCCAGATGCAGCTGTCCTGATTTTAGCAGCAGATTGGGGACCAGAGGTGAAGTAACATTGAGAACTG
The DNA here is from genome assembly GCF_900634795.4 of Betta splendens. Lineage (NCBI taxonomy): Eukaryota > Metazoa > Chordata > Actinopteri > Anabantiformes > Osphronemidae > Betta > Betta splendens. The sequence continues at coordinate 1,304,750 of NC_040900.2, read as the reverse complement.
ATTGAACCGTTTGACTTCGACTGGTATGGCTTCTACGTGTGGATTTATCTAGTCAGACCTCAGGAGACACGTCCACTCCTCAACCGGCTCTTCCTCCTCCTGCAAGACTGAAACTGCCACTGACTGCTACTTACAGACCCGCGTTTATTACTTACTCTTCATTATTAAGAGTTTGGACAAAGAAGCCAACAGGTAGGAAGCCTGAGGGCACTAAACGCTACCATCTTTACCAAACGTAGGACATCAGTCTCCTTAAAACCCTGACGGCCATTGATTAAATCCAGAAATGTCAAATAGTGAGAATGAAAATAACCAATCCTCCCCCTGTAACATAATGAAAGGCTTCAAACTTTGTTGCTTCTTTGTCTTCCTGCTTTTAATAATAACATTTATCAGCTCTGAAAGCAATAAGGTCCCTGTGACTCTAAATCCCTTCTTCCTGTGGGGTTCATTCTGGTGCAGGAAGGTTCTGTGTCCTGTGGAGTGGACATCTGTCAAAGTTTAACTTGAACTGAAACCACACGTGCAGTATTTTACTAAGGGCTCCTCCCACTCTGTGTTTGACGTCTGCTCTCTGAGTTGTTTTGACTTTTCAGTGAGCTGATGGGGGAAAAGCAGCCACAGGCGCATTCTGTTGGGTCCAGATGGAAGGAAGCGTGGTCGTACAGGGAAGCCTTTTTTTTTTTTTAACACTTCCAGTTTGACGACATGGAGATGCTCTCGATGGCCCTCTTGCACTTCCTGCACTTCATTTGCTCGTGTCGGCACCGAGGAGGCGGCAGAGATAACGCTGCTCTTAGGAGGAAAGACATGAGACAAAGGGAGGTGAGGGTGATGACAGGAGGAGCAGAATGCAGCTCAGGCAGTTCCTTCGTTCTGGCTTTGTCTCTCAGGACTATGTTGGCTGGAAATACTTCAGAGGACACTTGCAGTTATCTGATTTAAAAAGGTCATGATTTCAGGAATAAAGTTAGAATATTTAATCCTCCTTCATCTCCTTTTCGTGGTCAGTGACTTTGGACCAAGCTGACGTTTCTTCTTGTGCCTTCTTTGTTTTCTACTCGTGTTCTGAGTGAGGGGCCAAGTTCTTGACTCAGACCTGTGGGATGTTTGATCCTGTTTAAACTGATGACTGTTTTAGATCTGAATGTTCTCAAGCATTTCTCTGTCCAGCTGTTTGAGACACTAATGGCTGAACACCTGGACGACTGCTTCGTCTGCTGCTGAAGTGCCTTGCTCGAGGGCGCCTTGTCTTGCCCCTTGTTGATGTTTCACCTGTGAAGAGAAGAAAGTCACAGAGTGTTTTCTTTTTCAGCATGAAGTGACTAATGGGCTCGTGATGATGTTGACGTTTTCAGCCTGGCCCTCGACACAACCACAGCATCGCTTCCTGAAGCGAAGCGGCGCCGCTGAGGCCCACAGAGTTCATGGCACATGTGTTGATTTCCGTATGCAAATGTTGTTGATGCAGGTTATGAAGAAGTGCAAGGCAGCACTTTAAGGACTGTGATCAATTACCATTAGGGCTGAAACTTACTCTGTTGGTTGATTTATTATTTAATGAATTTGTGTGATGAAATAGAGGCACGTCCTGTGAACAGAGGACTTCTGTTATTGTCCTCAGAAACTCCCAACAAATATCAGTGTTTCATATCTAGTTATCAACATGAATTCCCACCTGAGTTGGCCTCGTCAAATATCTTGTGAATTTTCTGGCACATTTTCTGTTTCGTTGTAGCTTTTTTGCTTTAGTGAATGGCTCCCATCATTTAGACATGTGTTAAATGTAGCTCTACAACTCTGGGATTTAAATTCACATTCCTGTATTTTACATAGCCTTTTATGATACAAATTTGATGGTCACAAAATCTAAATGAAAACAGTATTGTAGTCCTGTTTTACAAACTTAAAGATGATTTGATTTAATTAAATCAAAATCAAATGGTTCAGATACACATTAAGGATAAAGCAGGAGTCAAAGAACTGACCCTGGTAGATGAAGCCCTGGCTCGGGTCTTGGCTAAACAATGAGTTTCTCTTGGTTGGAGAAAAAAATGCCAATAGCAGTAAAATAATGATTTTGTATAAACTGACTTTGACCAAATATGTGGTTGATGTGTGTAGTTACAGCTAAAATCTGCTCCACAAATGCCTTCAGTGCCTTGATCGGTGTCCAGGGGGAGTTCTGTCTCTTCATGTCACAAATGTTTTTTATATTATCCTTCACCCGGTTTTATTGATTTGTTGGCTGCACAGTTTATTCTAATCAAACATTACTTCTGCAGAGATGGAAGTGGTACAACAGGAGAATCCAACACTGGTCCTCAAGAGCTTGTGTCTTTGCATGTTTCTCTATGATTCCTACTCAGGCTACTAGAAGCTGTAAGTGCAGGGCTACAGGGAAAACGAGCAGGACAGCAGCTCCTGAGGACCAGGGCTGTTTTATACCATTTCAGGTTTCAATAAAATATTTCACGTTATCTACATCAGTGATATTTTTGTGTTTTTATCTTTAAACTACTTTCAGTTGTTTGGTTCTTCTGTTTAGATCTGATTGTATTTTTGCATTTCTGATTCAGACTGAATTCAGAATGAATTTATTTCAATCTTAATCTTGTGTGAAATTAATTAAAATTAAAGCTAAGATTAAATAAAGTACTTTTTGCTCCTGCGTCATTTATGCTACATAAGACAAAAGCTTGTCGTCGTTTTAAGGGTGTGTGCATGCGTGTTGGTGGAACTAAGGCCTTAAATCCTGTGACCAAAGTGCAGCTGCAGCAAAATCAATGACAATAACTGACATCAAATAAATATTACTTCAAGGTTTGTGGAAGCACATATCATTTGAGCTGCATCTCTCTATAAACACACAACACGAGCTGCTTATAGTGACTGACCATAATTCAATAAGATTGAGGGATGATGTCATGTCTGCACAGTTAATGTTTCTCCCGCTGCTGAGCTTCACTTCATCCACACATGGTGATTTAGTGCTGTGTTTGTCACAGGACGGACAGTTTTCCACTCGTCTCGGCCAAAGTTGGAGCTAAGGAGACACATTCCAGCTGCCAGTCATTTCCCTGTGTCGCCTCTTCTTCATACAGCAGTGTAGCTGAATGAATAGAAGATGGCTGCTCTGCCTCTGACATCTGCAGCTGATGCTTATGTCAGAATTGAATGACATTCAAGAGCATTAACAGCCATGAACCCATCAGAGTCATGTCATGACAACCCAAAGCGAGATCTCTCTCCTCTAGAGGCATCTGCAAAGCCACAATGACAGACAGTAAAGTATGTTCCTGTTCCTCTAAACATGGCCACTTCACATCTGGCTTATCTGGAAGCTTTAAGCTTCACCCTGAGCTTCTGCTGCCGCCGCCTGCTGGGCGACGAATGACTCACACCTTGGCTCCAGGGTTCCGGATTTTCTACTGATGTTTGAACGTAACCACGGAGTCAGAGACCGACAGTGGACAAAACGAACCTACAACAAATTATCTGAAAAAATCTGAAAAAATAATCTAACATCTTTTAAAGCCTATAGACCTCAATTTTTACGTCTAGCAACAGCGGAACCATTTATTGAGGAACAGTTTCCATCAGGCTGTTTTCACTGTTACACAAAAAATCCGCCATGCGTTTTAGACCGAAAACAGTGTTTAAAATTCACTCAAGAGTCTCAGTTGAGACTTTTAGTTATTAATGTACACTCAGGTCATAATGTTGTCATAACGTGTTCTGCAGTTTTGTCTAAGATAGCGACGGTTTACGGTTGATTGCTCTTCGTTTGTCTCAACTATCAACTAGGTAGGTCAAAAAATATTAATTATATTATTACACTGCTAATAAATAAACAAAAAGAATTGGTGAAATAACTTATATGCAAACAATAAGGAACCACATTTAGAATGAATTTTAATTTTGTCTTTTTTGATAATATGCAACAATACATTTTGGATCCTATAGAAACTATTGTTATTATTATGCTACAAATTAATATACAGCTGTGAGCAGTCCGTCCCAACACCTGGTTTCCTGGCAACCCGGAAAACCACACAACGACAAACTAACTGCGTGTGAGTGGAACGAATGCTTCCCTGTTAACGTCTGGCCATTTGCTAAATTATATGCAACGTTGTGTTAAACATCGTAAGTGTTGCCCGCTCAAGTGCATTTTTAACGTAATGCCCTTAAACACGTAAAAGAGCTCTTTGTAATCTGTGACCTTTTCCCTCATGCTGTGTCCAGTCACAGTGAGCTGCCATGGAGGGTTTGGAGGTGATGCTTAAGGGTCTGTCCATTGCTCGGCGATCTCATCCTGAAGAGCCCACATACCTGTTGGATGTCGCCCTGCAGCCGACCGGACTGTTGGCCGTGTCCTGCTCTAACTTCAACATCCACCTTCACAACAAAGACACTCTGAACCTGATGGGCCAGTATAAAGGCCACAGTGGACCCCTCTGTGGGGTTATGTTCTCCCATAACTCCCCTGACCTCCTTTATTCTGGTTCTGCTGATGGGACAGTTCGAGGGTGGGATGTTCGACGACCTGAGACAGAGGCGGCACAGGTGTTTAAAAGTGAATCTTCACACAGCTACTGCAGCTTCGACCTGAGCTGCAGCGACATGCTTCTTTGTGCAGGCACTGAGCAGCTCAACGGGGAGGACAGCTTTCTGGTTTTCTGGGATGCCAGGAAACCAGGTGGGGGGCCTCTGGGGGTTTACTCTGAGTCACACAGCGATGACATCACACAGGTGCGCTTCCATCCCCGGGACAAAGACCGCCTGGCATCAGGTTCCACGGATGGACTTGTTAATGTATTCGACCTAAGCCGTGGAGCAGAGGAGGAAGCACTGCTGATCACCTGCAACAGCCACTCTTCTGCTGGGTCAGTGTGTTGGACTGGAGCAGAATACACCCAGCTGCTGTGTCTCAGCCTCGACGAGGGCCTTTACCTGTGGGATCTGGGACAGGTGGACACAGAAGAGCCTCTCACTGTGTTCAGCACCTCTAATTCCCGCAGCCTGACTCTCCTGCCTGATGGAGGAGGGGTGGATTACTTGGTTGGGGGCAAGTGGCTGGAAGAAGCCCAAAAGCTGCTGGTGGTCGGAGGGAACAACAGCGGGGCGCTGCACCTGATGGAGTGTGACAGCAGGGGGCTTCGTCTGCTGAGGAGCTTAGAGGGGGGCCATTCCTCCACAGTGCGCTGCTTTGCATGGGACTCGCTGGGTGAGGCTCTCATCACAGGGGGAGAAGACGCTCAGCTGCTGTTATGGAAACCAGGAGGGGAGGAGCTCACAACGGGTAAATGGGAGTCCATGAAGAGTGAATCAGCTTTAAGAGTCAAATCCAGGCCACATAAAAAATGTGGCTACCAGAGAATGAAGAATGCAAACATACAATAATGTGACTGCATCTCAATATACATGGAAAGACAAATATTACGGTTTAATGTATCTACAACCTGGACACTAATTTCCTGCAATAGATTCACTGGTGTCACACATAGTTCTAGTCTTGAATTAGAGACGTTGCCTAAAACATAACTGACCTTGTGATTTAAATATTGCAAAACAAAATTGAAAGTATTTTTGTCATTTTAAATACTTTTATTACTGGTGTGATTGGACTGATTCATGCACAAGTATTGTATAACTTCCTGGAGATAAAAAAAAGAAACAGTGAAGAACAGTTACCGAGTGGACAACCAGTGATACTCTGTATGTTATAAACAACTTTATTCTCTTTATTTGTCATATATAACTTTGACACAGTTGTGATTTCCCTGATTCAATTTTTCTTCCATCTATAATTTTGCAGTTCCCCCTATTTTTGTGTTTTATGGTGTGTTTTTCTGCTTGCATAAAATTACATGATGGTACAGCCACAACTTGGAGGGAGACATTCAATAAAACATATTGTAGTTTACACTGATACTACTAGCAGCACCACATAGTAGAATACTATTATAAATATATACAATGCTACAAAGTGCTCTAAAAATCCTACTCTGTAAATACTGTATTATTCACAAAAAAGTACTAAATTTCATAACCAATACATTACTGTGTTCATCGCTTTAATGATGCAGCTGGATTTAACTGTGCTCATTTAAACACATTACACGTGGTTTTTATGTTCATATGTTTTGAATCTTTTGGAATTGTAATTTAGTCTGCATGACAAAAAATGCAAAGGAAAAAAAGTCAGTTATAACATGTCTATTAACCATGACAAACCGGAGTACTATGATAAATGCTATTGCTTGTTATTAATAGCCAACAGCTCAGCTAATAACGCTGCAATATCGCAGATCTGTACTATAGTACAGCACGTGCTATCCTAGACTCCTGGCTTCGGGCCCCCTTCGCCCCCCTGTCCGTACGTCAGTGGCTTAGCATTAGCTACGTTCTCAACAGACCTATATATCGCAGTTATGTAAGTTTCTATCTGTAAACGGATGCTGCGCAGACACATGTTCATTAAAATACGACAAATCCACGGTAAAGATGAATCACCCGGCCGCTTCCGAGCGCCAAAGAACAGGGCCGAGCCCGGATACCGTGAGCCTCATTCCAGCGAACAGTGCTGGAACACGCGCACGCGCAAACAGCACTCGGCTTTCTGCCCCGATCGCTTTCCTTGTCCCTTCTGCTCCACCTAACCAACGGACCCGGAGCCTCGTTTCCCTCCTCTGTGAGTGACAGCATATTCTGTCCAATCACGACGTCTAATTTTACCCGCGGCAGCCAATCACCGTCGTACGTCGACCCGAACCCTCGTCAAGCACGTTATGGTGCGCGTCTGTTATGTGTGCCATGGTCTCAGCCCAGTAGTGTTGACAATAGGGTGAAAAGAAGCAGCCCCGAATCACGAACGAGTCGAGGAAAACACCAAATCCGGGGTTTGGGGACGACGAGCAATTGAATCACTATCAGGAATGTAACTGCGTGAAGCTAATCGTTTTATATAGCCGTATTCTGGTATTGATGGGAGTTTGAGGGTTATTTCGTTGGAAGGCAAACGGTACTCGTGGGTTTGGCTGTTTCAGGCCAAGATTTTCCTGCTGTTCCGCCGCTTCTTGGGAAAAGCTGTTTGGACCGAGCTGGAGGTAGCCTAACAGTTAGCCCGGTAGATTTTCCCACATATAGGATAACACCTCGTCGCCGTCTCCGTTGCGAACCGCAGAGGATCAAGGTAAAGTACTACGCGTGGAGAGCTAACAGCCACTCGGTCGGCTGCAGCTTGTCGGGCTCGGGTCGGGACTCGGGACGGTGTGTGTTTCCCAGCCCAGTCGGTCTGTCAGTCTGTGAGCGCTAGCTATCGGTAGCAGCAATAGCACTGCCCCTGTATTTACATCTGGGATGATGGGTGATCGTCCAAGCCCGCCCAGGTAAAGTTATCTTACTAGCACACATTTGAATTTAGTTTTGATCTATTCAATGTTTTTGTAGAAGCTTCTTGTGTTTCCTTTTTGCACAGACAGCTAGCTGGTGGCGGCTAATAAGCTATGGCTGCATGTTCAACTTGAGCTAACCCGCGATAGCCGCAGCACTAACGTTAGCTAGCTAGCGTTACCTAAAATGCTGTTTTCTCTAAAACGGCTTGACGACTTTGGTGCGAGACTGCATCATCTCTGTGTAAATAATGTTTACCAGTTTTGTGTGGTGCGAGGAGACAGCTAGCTAACGACAAAAGCACCAAATTCTGACGATTGGTAACGGTTAAGCGTTGAGCTAACCTTGCTAGCAAGCTAACGTTATTGAGGTTATCGCGCTGTCAAGTTTTGAATGTTCTGCTTCTCGCTGCTGCCAGGCCCAACATGGCCAAGCGAACGCAAGCTCTGCTAACGGCTTGGTTTTTGACCTTATGCAGCTGATGGCGGACTTTACGGCCTCTGCTGATAACAGTAAATATTTAACATCAACCTGCATTGTAAATAGTTATTGTGGCATTTCACTGAGTGGCCGATCTTTTCTGGCAGAGCTGATGTCAGGACGGCTCATGGCCACCTTGTGTTATGGGTGAAGGCTGCTGTTAAATCCTCATGTGCTGAGCAATACTTGAAAAGTGAATCTGGCCTCAGACAAGTTAAGCTTTTGCTGTCACGTGTGGTGATGATCTGATATGATCCGACTCACTTTGCATTACAATTTTCTGCTTGCAAAATAGTTGTTTTCTACTGTGTTTATTTAGCAGTGACACGGTCGCTCCCTCACCACCATGATTCTATCTTCAATCATTCATGGTACAAAGTTTGATAGTGTTCAAGGTTGAATGACTTTTATTGTCAACTCAGGTTAATTTAGTTTCCATCTAATGGTTCTGTTACTGGTTATGTGTAAATGACAGCAGCATGTCAGGGGGAAGGTGTGGTGTTCTTCATTACCGCTCATGGTATCTGTGAAGGTGTACTCCAAGAATCCGCACTGGCTCATCCTGAAGGTTTTACACCATGTTGAGGACAGGACCCTCCCAGACTGAGATAGTTTAACAACCAGAAAGTCCTGTGTTTATGGTGATGCTGGTGTTGTAACTGACTTCTTCTTATCAGCGATGCGTGCACCTCCAAGTTGCTGAGTTCATCTGTTCTTTGTAGTGTGAACAGAGTAAATTATCAAATGGATGAATCACACCACTTAGATGTTCTGTCAGGTTTTTAGTGTGTAGTTAATAGTAGAAGCAGAAGGCTTTCAGAACAAATGAGTAGTAGAAGGTTTTGAAAGTTTAGATATGGGCTTTCTGAACCGTAATGGACCCTATGAGAAAAGTAAATCATGTTTTGCCTTACAAACAATTTTCTAAGGAGCTCTAATAGTCATGCATAATTTTGTAATGTAATAAAGAACTGATACAAGGAGCTTAAAAAACTGTTAATATATCATTAGAAAATGAATCAGCATTTAATTGATGATTGCTACGTTTACTGAGCAACATTACATTTAGTTGCTGTGAATGATACTTTGTCCCCACAGTAATGTCTGTAGTTTATTATTGAGTTGCAAATGAGCCAATGATTCAAAGATTGACATTTAATAAAGAAAATACTTCTGTAACACTTCTTAGAGATTGAATTCTTAACAACACTCTATAGACTGCTAATAACATTGTTTTTTTACTATAATAGTGACAATTATGTTGACCACCTTATTTTACTAAAACCTTAGTTTACTTGTCAGTTTTTATCTGCATTCACGTCTCAAATAATCACCTGAAATGCAAAAAAACCCCTAATATTTGCTTTTTACTGCAGCTTTTCCGTTTTGGTGCTCAACTTTTCTTTGGGTCTGCCTGTGTTTTACCTTTGGTTTTCTCCCCTTACCACTGCCTATTTGTTGACTTCCTGCCTACTGTAGCTCCCTCCCTGCCTCCTCTTCCTCCCTTTCTGTTGCTCCACTGTTACAAGCTTTGCCCCCTCCTCTCTCTTTCCTCCTAGTTCTTTAATCCCACCCTCCCCAAGCCTTTTTGGATGTCATCTGGTCTCTTATGTAAGAGGTGCGGGAGGAGAATAGCTCTGGTGCTTGGGTGGCATACGTCCGACCAGCCGCCGTAGTCTTGCTGTCGTCCGTCTGTTGTGGTTCACCATTAGTCGACTAGTCAGAGACAGTGAGGGACTGATGGTTGTACATGGGGAGTCCAGTGCTCCTTTGCATGGGTAAGTCACTCCAGCTAGGTTGTATGTTTTAAAGTGGAGAATTAGTGTAGTTGGTGGTGAAAGTGTTAACAACATTTTTGAATGTTCATTGTTGCTAGTGGTGATGAAAATGGCAGTAACAGAATTGGTTGTCCATGAATCTTCAATCACTGCTTATCAAAATGTACAACATCACAGGTGCTTCACTTTACAGAGTGAGGAAGTGGCATTAGGTCATACTGTGCCTTTTAGTGTCGTCCTTTTGTGAACAATGAATAATAGTTTTTATGTTTCCCCAGTGCAAAGTCTTCTCATGTCATTTTTCTGAACAACAACCCAAAGACATTATACCTCTCATGTGAACAAGAAAAGATTAAATGAGTAGATGGAGAGGGTAAATATCTGATCCTTAGCCATGATTAAAACTAGTTTACAGCACAAAATGAGAAACTGAATGAACGTAGTTGTGGATAATGAATGGGTGTGCAAAACTATAACGTCTAACAGTTTCAGATACTACACTCTACATGAACCACTTTTACTTTTGATTATTTGTAATCAACATCCTGGAAATAAGTATTTAACTGTTTATAGACATAGAACTGTAATGTCACAAAGGTGTCAAAGAGCGTGTACGTCCGAACTGTTCCACTATAAGCCATTAGCTGGAGATAATCCCAGCATGAAGGTAATTCCAGAGGCCTTGGCCTGCTCTGTCTCATCTCTGAAGCTCAGTAGCAGCACATCAAACACGGCTGCCTTTGGAAAGAAGGTTCATTCTCAGCTGTAATTCTGTGAATTGAAATCACTTTTTTGTGCAGTGATTACAGCATTGGATGATATTGATGCAAATGTTTCCAGTGGCAGGAAGCAGATTGTCAGTACTCAGCTGGAGGTATTTTCCCATCCTGAGCACAATAGTGATGCAGAAGGAATGTTTAATTATGACAGAGCTGATGGTGAGTTGTGTTGACAGATGTCTTTCCTGTCATGTCACTGGTCATATGTTAATCTGGATGTGGGGAATTTATATAATAGTAATTTAGATAGTGTTTTTGAGACAGCAGATATTCGTGTTATTCTGTTTTCAGAGTTAATCTTAGATACAGTGAAGGTCCTAATACATTTTAGAGTTTAATTGATTTCTGTTGTTTTGACGTATTCCAGCCATTAGGTGGTCTGTTTAATGGGAAGAGGGGAATCGGAGCCATCTGAAGTGCTGCTTATTCATTAATCACACTTGTCTCCCTCCACTTAAACTTACTTGCATCCACAGCCTTGTGGTCTCTAGCCGCAGATGGACATGTTGCTTTAATCACCTGCAAGCCAACAGCATGTTGTATAAGGTGATGGACGATCAGCTGTGCAGCTTTTTGCAGCCTCCAAAAGTCTTTCACAGTCAGCAAGTGTTGCCCGTATCCTCAGGCAACAGGATGACGTTGTTCGCTTGCACTGAGGGCTGCGTGTGTCCCGGTGCCTTTCCTCTCCTTGTTTGTCTCCACTCTGTTATACACAAGGCCTGGTGGACGTCCTGTATGATGGCCATTAGAGCAGCCAGCTCAGAGTACTGCCTGCAGCGCCTCATTCACGTCTCATTATGTAACCAAGAGCTCTAATTCACTTCTTATGCTTTTGTGTCATCCAGCTGAGTTAGTGTGGCCTGAGTTAGGACCTTTGTCCCCTCTTGACACCACAATCTCCACAGTCAGAAATCTAATTTCACATTCTATGACCAAATAATTTCTATGAAATGTTAAGTATAGATTTTTGTTCTGTCCATTGGATGAATCTTAAACACTAAAGTGCAGTCAACAAGTCAAATTTACACGTGTTCAACTATTGACTTTAAAGTTCCCTAAACCAAAAGACAAATGTATCTCATTGACTGAGTAATGTCATGCTCATAATACAATGTTTCATCTAAGGCTCCAAACCTCAGCAGACCTGTTATGAAATAGCTGTTTCAACTGCTGCTTCAAGGTCACCAGTGGACTTTGAACCATAAAGTCCTCAGGGAAAATACCCTTAACTGGGCGAAAGCTGGGCAGACTTTAATGAAAGGCAATCAGAACACTTCCACTAATCTTAAACCTGTAACATAACCTAGGCTTAACTTACTGTCTGTATGTTCAGGCCTTATAACGTTTTAGAACCTACTCTGGCTTTCACATGTCCAGTGGATTTTACTGCCTACAGCTCAAAGCGTCTTTGTACTCTTCAGTCTTATTGTTTCAAACATGTTCTCATGGGTGTAGTTCGCATGAGCAGTTAAGCAGACAGTAACAAGTGTGATCGCTGCTTGTTTTTGTTGTAGCCAGTTTCTCTTTACTTGTAATCAGCAGCCAACACACAGCAGTGGAGGTTTCCTCTGCTTCCTCCCTCTGTGGTGACGGCGTGTGGCCACAGAGCCAGGCGTCTTAGGTGGATGCCCGTGTTTTTGTTTTGTGTATTTGATGGTCCATTGGCAGGTAGGCACACGGTGTATTTGTGTACCGTTACCGCCTTAGCCGAGACCTAAATAATGTCCCACTCTGGGAAAATGAGGATGTCTGCTCTGGCTGCACAGGTTTGTTATGAGACCTGGAGAGTTGGAGAGCTGAAAGTTTGTGTCAGAGCTGCTCAGTGTCATTAATATTGTGGCTGATTGTTTAAAGATCTGCGTCACTCCACAGATCGTGTGTCTGATGGTAGCAGGTGAGGTTGGCTGCAGAATCATGTGGGTCTGGTACAGAGCTTTGCAGGTGTGGGCCGGGCACAGCATTGCTTTGGGACTGCAGAACTCGGAATGAATCAGAATCAGAATGAACTCGATTAATGCATCCTAATAATCTATTGGCTAATTTCTAAAAACACTCATGATTTCTTTCTTTTAATTTGGTGATGCTTCAGGGGTGTTGGTGAATCATTGTGCAGTTACCTGTTGAATGTGTATTGAATATGATCTTATTAACAGCCTACATTGGTCTATGTGTGTTTCTCTCAGCAGGGCTATGTCCTCGGCAGCCACCACGTCTCCATCTGTGGACAAAGTGGACGGATTTTCACGGAAGTCTGTCAGGAAGGCCAAGCAGAAGCGGTCGCAGAGTTCGTCCCAGTTTCGCTCTCAGGGCAAACCTATAGAGCTCACGCCCTTGCCACTGCTCAAGGGTAAGAAGAAGCGGAGCGGGTGTGTGTTTGTGGGGTGATGGGCTGCATCAGTTGACTAAGACTAGCGATTAATTCGATCTGACTTGTTCTGTCCATTTAAAAATTAAAGCTGTAATGAAGATGCATTTTAAAAGTCAGCAATCACCTTTTTTATTGCAGTAGAAAGAAATGAGGCCCACAGCAGATCAGAGCGGCTTCCTAACCAACGGTGGCACACTGTCCTGCTGAATGACTTGTCTGCTCCACAGTGTCAAAAGCAAGTTGAGGAGAGGAATGTGAATTTATGAAGAAGCCAAAAAATTAGCAAGGTGTAGACTTGAAAGGTTTTTGCTTTGGAGCGACTGTTAGAAGGCAGTTTTCTCACAGCATGAGCTGACTTGACTCAGCTTTTTAATGGTCAAATATTGACTCTGTAGACTGACTGATCAGACTGAAGTGTTACCACCTTCGCTGCAGCCATTTTGTTATCCGAAGTGTTTCCTAACCTCCATCTGATGCTCAGTAACTTTTTGCTGTGACAAAAATTCACAGTGTGAAGTAAGAGCTGCTTTCGACACAATTGAGAATCCTTTGAGAAGTTTGTAGCCTTCAGAAATCTGAGATCGTGTCTTGATTTAAATAGTTTGGAGCTGCAGGTCTTGAGTTTTCTTTAAAGGGGACCCACCTGATGGTTGGAGCCTTGGTTTGTTAAGCTCCTGTTTATCTGTTTCTGTAACTCGGCTGAACCTTGAGTCAGTTCCTTCCTGCGTGTCTCTGTCTGAAGGTGCTCGAGGTTCCTATGCCAACTCCACTTTGTTTGTGCATGTGTGCATTAGCGACGCGCCCAGACAGGAAGAGCAGTGCGATGATCTCTGTTTCCCCAGCGGAAGACAAACGTGTTGTATCTGATTCTTTAATCACATCCTTTGATTGGTCCAGTGACTGTTTTTCATAAGCTGAGGCCTGTAGGTCTGTGAGTAGTGACGGCAGCAGACACTGTCTATCCTTAGGTCTTTGCATGGAACCACTGGCCACAACTAGCATCACAAACCAAGTCAAGGTGAATTGGGTTACGTGTGTAATGCACATTGGACACACCTTCACATTTCACATGTGCACCTGAAGCGATGTTGTGATGTTTTCTTTTGGTGAAAGCAGGAATGCTGCCAGACAGAAACCAGACAGATCCACTACTTGTCAAAGTCGAACGTGAAACCACATCCTGCTTTCTTCTCAGGTGGAGGCTCCACCCTGTCGCTTTTACCCTGTGTTTGTGTTAAAATTGCACCAGCACATGCTCCACCTGGAGCAGAAGCATGTGTTCATATGTAAACACAGCAGCTGACGTCTGCCCTCATAAAAAGCTTCAGCGTTGTACGCAAGCACAACACAGATATTCAGTGTTTGGTAAAGAATCAGATTTAGATCTGTTTGAATTGTTTCCAGGAAAGTCAGAGTGTACTCCCTCGAAAGCAGAATGTCTCCTTTCCCTTTTCTGAACATGACGTTGTTAGTCAATAAGTATTCAAGAAAAAGATTCCAGATGTTTGCTGAAGAATTGACACTTTGACTGTACAAACGTGTTTACGTGCTCACATCGGTCATTGTTTGTTCATGACTTTGTGGCAGAAGCCACTGAATGTCTGATTTCCCGTCTTTGTCTTCGGACTATTTGAGCGCTGTGCTTTGATGGACTCTCCTGCTGAGGGCTAATATACTGTCCAGCACCAGCCAGGGTTAGCAACCGTCTCCTAGAAGCAGGAACTACACACTCAGACTCAGTCCTCAGTGATGTGTGCTCCGTTTTAGTTTAATGTTAATAATTTGTCCTAAACTATAGTCTCTGAGCAGCTGCACTGTACCCGATGTTGAATACAGTTCCAACAGGATTTCCCCTCTGGAACCTAAATAAACACAGTGGTTGTAATAACGGTTCACTTATAATTGGACAATTACTCTGCCATGCAGCAACAATGTCCAGAATGTGCCTTACGCTATTGTTGTAGTTGTTTTTATAGTCTTACTGTATTTATCTGAGGCTGAGCAGTATTCAACAGCATCTCTCGGCACCTTCCTGCTTCACTTTCACATGCTCCCTTCACATTCACGCTGCTCCACACATTTCTCACCTCCCCAGCGCGCTCGCAGTCTGCTGTTCCCGACCGCAGCTTGACTGAAGCGCCGCTTTTAGCCGTAGTAGCTACAGGAGGCGCTTCGCGTCCAACAAAGTCAGGTTGTCCTGAATTAGAAGCTGGGCCGTAACAGATTTAACCGCCAGGCGTTGTTCCTCGTCTGCTGCTCCTGTACCGTGTCTCCTACATTGTGAAAACCGTGTGGACAGCCACGTTCTGGCTGAGTGAGGTTCTTTGTGGAGCATTTTCTGCATATTTTCTACTACATCTCAACGTATTAGCCCCTGGACAAGCGGCTGTTGTCTTCAGTATACCCAGGCTTCATCACATACCAGTTACACAAGGTTTGATCCTTTGGTTTGTGGTCAGGAACCAACTGATCAAACCCTTGCAGATAAGTTAATGCCAACATCTGTCCATTTATAAGTTGTATAGAGATAGTTGTTAGATGAGAGAACGTTGTGGTTCCCTTCCTGGCATTAATAACCACCTTTATGCAGAGGTTTTTGTCAGGTGGTGTCCTTTGCTTGGGCTGAATATACGATAACATGATGGAAATTGTTTTACTGCTTAAATTCTGTAGTCTTGTAGCAAAAAGAGTCACAATATTGACTGATTGGTTGTGAAAATGAAATGTAGGTAAAACTGAAACTGGTAAATACTGTTGGTTCTGTTTGGAAATGAACAAAAAGAGCATAGGAAGCAGCTTCTTTGCTCCTGATCCCAGATCAGGATACCCTCCCTCCAGTCACAAGACGTCTACTCCAGCCTCTGAGCCTCCCTTCACTCCCATATATGTCCACATAAACCAAGTGGAAGAAGAAGGATTAAGTTCGCTTTTTCCTCTTATCTGTCGTGAACTTTAAGCCACAGATGAACAGTGATAAACAACGAAAACCTTATGTCAAACCTTTAAAAATGAGTGTAAGAAATGGAAGCAGCTCTTGTAGAAGACACCTGTAGGGTGTTATCATTTAAAGAGTATGAGTTTATGTCCCGACTCAGACAACAAATCTGTTTCCCTGCATGTTACATGTAACAGTTTGTTGTTGGCTGCGTATTCTTTACATTTCTCTTTCATTCGTTTGTAATGGAGGAAGCTGCTTTTTTCCTCTCTTTCTATAATCTCTCGGTTGTTTCCCTCCGCCTCGAGGAACACATGTACATGAACATGGCAGCAGTGGGCGTCTGGATTCGGTGCGTCTCCCTGGGAGCTGTGTGTTGAGCGCACATCAAGATGCTCCAATCACTTTTCCTTTTTCCTCCTCCTCCTGCCTGTGGGTTAGTCACCGTCACAGGTCAGACTTGAGCTGGAAATGACAAGCAGGGTCTTGGTAAAGCGTGGTGGATTACATAAATCCCATCGAGCAGAGGGTGCAGTTCCTTAAGGGGATCCCTGTGCAGAACGGATGACGCACACCCTCCGGAATTCTCACAATAGATGCAGTTGATGTGACAGAGCCACGCCCTGATAGAACAGATAAAACGCTGAGAGCCTACCTCAACTCTAGATTTCTGACCATCATCCCATGTTTTCTACTGTGACTCGCTAACTGTCCAGTTTGCCACAATTTGTACTAAATGGTTTTCTCCCATATTATAACTTGGAGAAACGATTGATGACTTTATTCCCCTAATGAATAGAAAACATCTAAACACAGTGTGACAAGAGTCTGTAGTGTTTTAAATATACAGTAGGAATCTCGTTTGTTGGCTTCATTAAGTGATGGGATGTTCACTTAAGCACTTGGAACGAGGCAGGAATGTAAACATGAGTGAGAGGTAGTGACAAGTCTGGCGGGAAACCTGGTGGAAGGATCAAGAGTCCTTTAATGTTCTCTGGCAGGATGGGATGTTCCTGTTAGGCAACAGCTAAATCCACCGCCGGCCAAACCACAACTCTCCTTTATTCTCCTTTTGTCAAATGACCATGTTATCATGTCAAGACGTAGTCACACAATCCTGATAGATTGAATCCTAGATGTCCCTGAAGCCGACTGGAGGAACCAGGAACAGGGTAAAACGTGTTGATCACCTGCCACGTGGATTCATCCACACAGCTTTAGTTTCAACTTTAACTCGGGCTCTCAACAGCTGGTGCCCTTCATAAACGCAAACCTCTTTTAGCCTGATTCTGAAACACTGTTAGAACTAGACTACGCTGCTCAAGACAATCCTCTGTTTGTTTTTCCCCAAGCAGAACATTTTTAGTAACTCCAGCTCTTTGGTTTTTGTTCACAGAATCAGGCCCAGTTTTTACACTTGCCTGTGCGTGTTGGGTCTGGCTGATAAACCGTAGCAGCACCATCCATGTGAGGAGTGGGGAGCGATTTGTGAATAAAATCAGGCCTCCTTTCCTCCTCCTCCTCCTCCCTCTGCTGTTGTGACCTGCAGACTTTCCCGTCTCCTGCCATGCTGACGTGAGCTGCAGTGATGTGTATGGATCAGGCCCCTCCTACCACTGATGCTGTGGCATGTATCTGATTTCCACAGCAGCCCGGTCGGATGTGGGCCAGATCCTCCTGTGGCTGAAGGTGTTTTCAGCCTAAATTAGGTTCCTTTCACATCTCGGGCGCTCGTCGGCCTCACGTAGGAGGACTGATCTGTCTCTGACCTCCCAGCGCTTTAAAAAAAGAGAAGCAATAAATAGAAAGCGGGAGATGCACAATGCTGCCCAGCCCGCCCCTGGCTCTGCGGCTTCCTCTGGGCTCTTTGGCCAATGGAGCCCACTGACACGCTGCCTCGGCCTCCCTCCCCTCCACCTTCTCCCTCAGGGAAACCTGATCCACGAGGTGTCTCTTTACATTTTTCCAGTCCTACTTGCTACAAACAAGTCACAAGAGGCGTGTGGGTCTGATAAACTCCTGTGGTCCACATGTTCGGCTGAAACGGTGACGCTCATGACTGCGGGTTTCTGCGGCTGGTGTCTAACGAGGAGCGGAAGTCTGATTAAGTGAGTGACGGTGTTTATGTGCTGGTGCTGTGGGGGAGCGTGGAGTTTTAAAGTTAGCTGCTGCTGTCAGGCTGTCGCTGCTACCAGACGGCCCAGTTTGTCATGTGTGACCGAGGCCTGACTTAAAATGGACTGGGACGGTAACAGAAGACGAGTGTTTTTACTGGCCGGGAGGAGAGTGGAAAGTTCACTGGTGGAATGAGTTCATTTTATCTGTATGACACTGGAACCATGGTGTCCACCGGCCTCCTGCCACATTGTCTGATTGGTTAGCCAGAACCTTCCCGTCAGTCCGGATCAGGGCGTCAGGATCTTCACCCTTCTTGGAGACTCGGTAGCGACTCGGAGGCACTGTGGCAGCTGTTTGGTCGCTCTGTTCCTGTGTTGGACTGTGATGCGTCCTTGCATGGTCTTCACTGGGAAACCTGCGTCTAGGGATCCGACGCCTGCTGCTCTGCAGCGTTTTGGTAGCCAGTGGTAGGTTTTCCCGGTGTTCCCCACCTCAGCTGTCGGTGACACCCTAGCAGGGCCTTGTTTCTGCGTGAGACGACGTCTGCGTGGACTCAACTCCTGTCTGTGGACACAAGTGGCCATGAGTGACACAGTCATTTGGGGAATTAGTCACTAACTTCTCTACCTGTTTGCTTTGTGCTCAGACAGTTACTAAGTAACAAAACACTACTAAAAGTTTTATTGCTTCTTTATAAAATACTGTTATTATGTCTTCAGAGGAAACTCTGGAGTCCTGACACATCCATCGTCTACAAAGTTGATCCAGACCTGAACGAAACACGCCCTAATTAATTTTATTGCTGTGACTCAGGCGCCTATGTTGATTAAGCGCTGTCTTGGGTAAATACTTCTGCAGCAGGTGTTGAGTGAACTTAAAGCTCAGGTAGCTCCTGCTGCATTACGTTTGATTCAGCGGTGCTCTGGGCAGGAATTCCTGCTATGTGAGGGGTCCAGCCCACTCACCTGAAACCGTGAACGCTGCCTTTGTGTGTACGAGTCGTCCTGCTGCTGCGTCAGAGAGCTTTAACATTCACACTCCTAAAACGCCCATGAAGTGACACATTTGCATCATTGGATTCAGTCAGAATGAAACCTTTGTATTTGAGGAAGCAGTGTTGAAATACATAAAATAGTAACTCTGAAACTATTAGATCTGTTTTCCTAAAGTTCTGCGTTTGGTCCCATAACTCTTAGTGTCTCCTGCTTCAGTGAGATGTGATTGAGATGTACTGTCACCAACCCACCGTGGAAGTGAGTGCGTCTGTGTTCCTTCCAGCTGCAGGAGCAGGAAGCAAACTTTGCCCAGGTTGACGTTGGTCGTGTTAATGATTGACAGCACGCGGCGCTGGGCAGGGCTGCGTATATGAGACCTGAGAGCGTGGAGATATGAGCACAGGGGGTTTGTATCTGGGTCATGAATATATATTTCTGTGTTAATTTTGCACAGCAGCCTTTGCTGGAACCTCGTATGCACAGTGAACGTATGGTCCCGCGCTGATTACTGAGCCTTTGTTCTAAAATTATTCTGCAGACGTCGTATACACTGAAATTAAAAAATTAATATGACCAACAGAAGATTTGTTGCTGATCAGATGCGTGTTTCTCAAGATTCAACATTAAAAAAAAAGTTATTAATCCCAGAGGGGAGTCATTTTGCACACATTGATCGCTGTCACAGTCGGCTCGCTAACACATCTACACACACACACACACACACACACACACACACACACACACACGTTTTATTATACTAATACTGCATGGATGAAGATCAACCCTCACAGACAGAGCAGTAGTTGTACAGGCTGATGGCACCGGTAGGAAGGTTCTCCTGAGGCGTTCTGTGGAGAACCTAATACTGATCAGCTGTGGCTGAAGGTGCTCCTCTGTCCAGCCACACACTGTGTGGGGGTGGAGGTGTCGTCTATAGAGAGGAGTTGGACCAGCATCCTCCTCTCAGCTACAGCATGTAGTGGGTCCAGCTCCACCCCCAGAACAGAACCAGCCCTCCGGATCAGTTGGTCCAATCTGTTACTGTCTGCTCCATTCATGCGGCTGCTCCACAGACCACAGGGTAACCTCTTCCTTTTTAATAGTGAGAACGGTGACAGCACTCACAGATTACCTAAAGTCTATCTCCAGCTCCTTAGTTCTACTGATGTTCTCTGATAGAGTCATCAGAGAAGTTCTGGAGATGACAGGACTTGAGTTGTACCTGAAGTCTGAGGTGAAGAGGAAGGAGACAGGACTGTCCCCTGTGGAGCTCCTGTGCTGCAGACACAGTTCTGCAGGCGGACGTACTGGGGGCGGTTGGTGAAGTAGTCCATAATCCATGAGATCAGGGCGGCTCCACCTGCATGTTCTTAAGTTTTTCTCCCAGCAGCGCAGGCTGGATGGTGTTAAATGCACTGGAGAAATCAAAGAACATGATCCTCGCTGAGGCGCCAGGCTGCAGGTGGTTGTAGGTGCGATGGAGCAGATGTATGATGGCGTCATCCACTCCTAGATGGGGTTGATATGCAAACTGGAGGGGGTCGACTGAGGGTTTGACCAGAGAACGCATGGATCCAGGATCAGCCTCTCAAAAGCCTTCATGATGAATAAATGAACAGACCTCTAATGTGAGAGGTCTGAGTTTGATGGTGGGACCTATGGTGACAGTTGCTTACTTTGACCAGTGTCGACGATGAAACTGTGGCTTGTTAAAGAGACATAAATAAATATCAAACAGCAGATGTTTGACTGCTGTAGACTGTCGCCGGTGTATTTCTGCCCTGTTTAAAGGTTGTGAGCAGATGTCGGCATGCTCAGTGTTTTCACACTAATTGTTTATGTAATGTTTAACCTCAGTGGTAGTGAAACTGTTAACCCCACAGGAAGCTTGACACACAGCTGTGTTCTCCGTTGGCCACATCTGTTTTCTTGTTTACTAAAGTTAGTGGCAGATAATGTCGCGCTAACAGTACAATAGCATGGCTGGAACCCCAGGGGTCCGGGGTTCCAGCATTACGGGTCCTGGCCCGTCTTCTGCTCTACTCTCAGGAGGAGCGTGTTCATGCTCATGTCTTCAGCCTTGTTTTCAAATTCCTGTTCAAAATCCAATCTATGAACCAAACGGGCTGAATTCATGGTCGACTCTTAACCTTTGATTTGAAGCATCGTTAAGCTTGTTATGGACACATTTGATGTGAAGTTCATCAAATGGAACAATACATTTACAATAATGTGTAAAATAGCTCTTACTCCAGCAGCGTTGCTGGTGACGTCTTCTGTATCGATCCAGCTCAGTAACTACTGAGTCCCAGCAGCAGGAGCCTGTTGGGTGCGACTGGAACGCGGCTCCTTTCACTGGGTAAATAAGGTTAATTAGAAGCCACCGGTCTCCAGAGCCCAGAACAAAGGTCACACTCAGTGACTTGACATTTCTGACGGTAGCTCTGCATGTCTGGCTGATTGTTCCCCTAATCTCCAGTCCCACTCCACTGTTTATACACTTTATAGCAGCTGCTGCAGACGAGCTGTGTGTACATACATCAGCTCATCGTAGCAGCACATGATATGCTACAAACTGACCTTCAGGACCGGGTCCAGTCACCTTCTGTCCATCTGTTGGAGCCGTTAACTCTCTCTCTCCGTCTCGCTGTACTGTAACTCGCCCACGTCCGGGCTGCTTTTAGAGACGTGGGGCTTTCCCGCTTTCACCGAGTGTGTGTGTGTGTGTGTACTGTGTGTGTGTGTGTCTGGTCATCTTACACCTTGCGACGCTGTCCTTCCTAGTCTTGTGTTTCCACTAAAACCTCTGCAGCACGTTCTGTGTACAGAACAGTTTCATCTAAGAATAGTGGAGTATTTTCCATTGAGCCAGTCAGTTTTTGCCTCCTGCTGACTACACAACTTTAACTTGATCTTACAAACACTCCAGCTGCCCTTGAATGTTTCATTTGCTGCCATTTTAGATGTAAAAAAAGGGCAATTCTTAAAACCTCTGGACAGAAGTCGAATGGAGTGTGTTTGAGCTTCTGACCTCTCGATCCAAACCTGGCTTCATCGGTGGAGTTTGTTTCCCTAACGAGACGTCGTCCTGCTGTGCTTTAAACCCTCAGCATCATGGAGCCACTTAGCGGATCCAAAGGCTGTTAAATAACCACACGGAAACATTTAAGCCGTCACCCACATGTTTATGACTCTGAACCTGTGCTCACACACATGACGCCGCGCCTTTAAGCATTTCACCTTCAGGACACTTGTTGTGTTTGTCCAGTGTCTACATTTGTGCAGTTTTGCAGCAGTGACTGTGTTTTGCTGTGTAATGGCTCCATGTGTGTAAGTTCCGCTTAATGTTTGCTGCTGCAGGAATGACGTAATCTCTGCTTTTCTTTGTTTGCGTCATGTTTGGGTTTGTATTTGAGACTTGACACTAAATGTCTGATTGATTGAGTGGATGTGGAGCTCCTGTCCTTGTGCACACGGGGTCATGCTGTTGTGTAATCATCTAACTTACAGTGAAGGAGTTCCAGTGAGCCATCTGACTTCTCTGTCCTACGCGCTGCAAGTCGTTAAGCTTTTTTCCACCATTAATTAAGCAGCAGCCTCTTCTCTCTTCCTCTGCCAAAGCTGAGAAACAGAACAGAACGAGCAGGGAGGAGAAAACCAGTCAGAGCATCAGCGTTTCCACAGGCCCAGGCCGCACTCGTAAAGAGTCTCAGAATAGTCGCGTTGATATGGGACCAACGTGCTTCAAGAAATACTGATTTGACCTGGTGTCAACGGTCGTCCTCCTCTGCTGCTCGTTCCCCAGAATGAAGTTAAATGCTAGAATAATTCTGTTTCTTTGTCGAAAATTAAATGGCGGTTCAATCAATGAAAGCTCTCATCATCATTTTATAGTGTATTGATAATAAGTGCAATTTGGGCAGAGATGAGCAGCTCAGCATTTAAGTCTGCTTTGTCAGTGTCGTAGTTAAGTGTTTTGAAGCTGTTGGTTGTAAATTCCTTCATTTAAATGTAAACTGACCGAGGATCAGTAATTTTTCAGGCTCATGTCATCTGTTGACACAGAAGACGACAGCAGAGGCTTGATGCTGGTTTTAGTTGTAGATTATTTTCCTTGCTTCTTCCCATAGTATCTGATGAAACACACTGACTTCTACTAACTGTTGCTGTGGTGATCTAGCCATAATAATCCTCCAAATGATGTCTGGATTATAGACAGAGCTCAGCAGCGCGGGTCCACACACAACCATTTCACTCTAGGTTTCCGTCCCGGGACACGGTGGCTGCTGGATTACAGGACAGTCCCATATAAACTAAATGGATTTGGGATAAAGACGGATGGATGAGTAAATGCCTCAGTGATATGATGAGGGCAGTTTTAGACATCAGAGGTTTATTTGAGCTCTAATGGGACCAGTCTAGCAAAGCAAACATAATCATACATTTATTTCTAGTAGCTAGGAAATGAGAACAAACCTGCTGTAGTTTGTCACACTGCAGACACAGAAGTGAAAGGTCAGACGAAGGCCAACGTTTGGATGAGGTGTGTGATTGACTTTTGCCTCCGTGCTTTGTCCCTAGAAACACACAGTGGATGTGTTGTATGAGTCTTGGGCAGGCGGTTCTGGTTCTGGTTGGATACCACCAGCACCCTGCCGTGGTGTGGCCTGGCCCTGCGTTTGTGTGAGTGTGTGTGTGCTAGCGTTTCCACTCCAGGGTTGTTCCTTGCTGATGCATACGGAGGCTTTCTGGATTATTCTGGGCTGCAGCTCGCACACGCTCGCACACTTTCCTGCACACAGCTGCTGAGTCTCTCTCTTTCTTTCGATGGTTTCTTGCCCAGCTCTGAGCCCGTTAGCTGTGCGCTCTCTGCGTCTCTGTACAGGGATTACCGTGTCCCATGTGATTATCTGTCTATTAATAGCTTCCTTTAAGGCTGTTCACATGCTCGTATAGCGGCAGAGCTGCAGGATCCAGAGGCCCCCGGCTCCTGCAAAGCAATTGACCCCAAATCCTGCAGCCACTCATTACTGTAATGAACCACACTGTAGTGAAGACGACCACACTAAATAAACATGGCTTGTGTCCACAATGTGTTAACATTTGAATTAGTCTGCCCTGCGGTCACAGCAGAGAAGCAGCAGTCAGACACTGGGGCAACAAACAAACCATGTAGTTCTCTTTTATTGTTACTAAACATGAAACCAACAAACATGTACAAAACGCATGCGCTGTGACAAATGGCTGAATATTGTGGGGATGTTGGTTGCGGAGCAGGGCCCAGGTCTGATGGCAGTCACTCAGGGCTGGGCTTTGTTTGTGCCTGGCCTGGTTGGATGCAGTCTCAGTGAGCTGAGCTGAAGCAGGAGGCCAACAGGTCGTGAGGAACTAGTGGCATTTGGATCAAAACATATCCAGCTTAGTCACTTTAAATGCGCTTGGTCGGACCCGCCAAGGCCCGTTTCCCAGGAAGGGAAAGTGCACCCGGTCCAACAGTCAGAGCTGCAGGAAGTAGATTCCAGGATCCGTCTTTGTGATCTTCCCTTTGAAGTGCGTAGCTTCATGAGACAGAATATTACAGACGTGTCGTCCTCCTTCACTGAGCCAGTTGGTCATTGAAAAGGTGACGACCGTTACTCTCTCCAGAGGTAAACAGTTCAGCTCAGGCAGGAAAGACCTTCACACACAGTCACTGTGGCATCACCACCATTCAGACGTGTAGGTTGTGTAATTAAAGATATAATTACAGCTGCCAGTTACGATGGGGTGAAAAGGTCATTTCATTGTTACCTGAAGGTTCCTCTCTCATTCATATTCTGTGTGACCCAGCAGAATTCATGATGACAGACTTTGAAGTGTAATATTAGAGGATGCTCACGCTTCAGACGCACAGAGCTGCTCCTTTCACTGCAGCTTATCTCTTATACAATAGCAGCCTGGTCCTGCTGGGACGGAAGCATGAGGCCTGAGTTGTGGCGATGAGGAAGAGCCGATCGTCTTCCTCCACATCTGAACTCTGTGTGACCCCCTGCTGTTTCAGTGCAGGAGGAGACAGTGCAGTGCAGGTTCTGTGACAGCTCAGCCTCTGCTGCTCTCATCAAACACCAAACTCCTTCTCCCTGTTTAAATGACTGCCCGATAGCATTTGCTCTGTCTGTAACTTCATTCTGCTCCACTATAACAGACCTTTGTGTGTGTGTGTTGCAGACGTGCCGACACCGGAGCAGCCGGAGCTGTTCCTGAAGAAGCTGCAGCAGTGCTGTACTGTGTTTGACTTCATGGACACGCTGTCGGACCTCAAGATGAAGGAGTACAAGCGCTCCACGCTCAACGAGCTGGTCGACTACGTGACCGTCAGCCGGGGCTACCTGACGGAGCAGGCCTACCCTGAGGTGGTCAAAATGGTGAGGAGGGCGCCCCCGCAGCCGCAGCTCCCCACCCACCTGCAGCCTTCACCCCTGGACCACGTTACCACTAATGCTGCTGATTGCGATCCACTTGGGTCCAATGTTCATTGAGCTTTTTTCTGTGCTCCAGGTGTCTCACAACATTTTCCGAACCCTTCCGCCTAGTGACAGTAACGAGTTTGACCCCGAGGAGGACGAGCCGACGCTTGAGGCCTCCTGGCCACACTTACAGGTAAACGGCTGTGTTGTTTGGTCGGATCGCTGAGCGCAGGTCTGTAGGCGGTGCCAAGCCAGTATAACGAGTATTAAATGAGCAGTTTTAAAAAAATCATTATTCAGTCTAAAGGTGAGTAATGAAGACGTCTGTTAAGCTGGAACGGCATCGTTCTCCCTCCATCCAAACTAAACCAGCAGTTTAGTTAGTTCCGGGTTTAAACGTTTCAAAAAACCACAGTACTTGTGATTTAAATGTAAAAGCATTTGCCACATACTGAAAACGATGAGTGAGGCCAAACACACACTACACCTACGTTGTGACGCTGAGGAGGGTAAATGTGCCGCTGCTGCCGTTGCTTGTTGTGTTTGGCTCCTGGTGGGAGGTTGGGCTCTGTCCAGCTCTGAAGCCAGGCTCTCTGGTCTCTCCCTTCCCCTCCTCCTTCTCTGTGCGCCTGCTGCTCAGGAGTCCTTTAGAAATGAGATGCAAATCTCAAGGAGAAGCTTCCTGGTAAAATCTTTTTATTTTCTGATTCGTCTCATTCGCCATAAACAACATTCTTAATCCAGTCAAACTCCCTTTATCACCTAAATCCAGACTAATCCAGACATTTATCTCTTTCCCTTTGCTCTGTGGCTTCTGTGACCTTTGACCCCTATTAGCTCCCCTTCTCGTTCACTGTTTATGGGTCAGTTCTGAGAGCAGACATCCGTCTTGGAGATTCCACTGTTTTAACCAGATTGTTGTACAGAAGGAATTGAACTGATCTGAGAAGCACCAACCTCTTTCTCTCTCTCTCATTCTGTCTCTACCTCCATCCTTCCCCCTTTGTCTCCTCTCCAGTTGGTATACGAGTTCTTCATCCGGTTCTTGGAGAGTCAGGAATTCCAGCCCAGCATTGCCAAAAAGTACATAGACCAGAAGTTTGTCCTACAGGTGAGTCGCTGCGTCGTCCTGCAGCTTTTCCTTTTCTTCGTCTGTGTTTCCGTTCTAACTCCCACTTGCCTTCTGTCTCCTTGTTGTCCATTCAGCTCTTGGAGTTGTTTGACAGCGAGGATCCTCGGGAGAGGGACTACCTGAAGACAGTCTTGCATAGAATCTATGGCAAATTCCTGGGGCTGAGGGCTTTTATACGAAAACAGATCAATAATATTTTTCTACGGTGAGTCCTCAAATTAATAACAAAGATAATATCTGCTTTTGCTAGATGTGTTATTAGTTTGATACCATTTCCAGGTATTCACACGAGTCCAATGCTACATTTATAAATGTCTTCATTAAAACGTTTAGTTGAACCTGTGTCGTCTTTCTTTCTGCCTGTAGTTTTGTTTATGAGACGGAGCACTTCAACGGGGTGGCTGAGTTGCTGGAGATCCTGGGGAGGTATGTGGAGCCTCAAACACACACGTTCCCGCACGTCCTTCCTCTAAACCCAGTAAAACAACGTAAACCAAACACATAGTCAAGGTTTAAAAGAAGCCTGAACGCTGAAGCTGAAACCATCACTTTCATATTGACGCTTCTTACGTTGTTATTGGTCCTCCACTTCATCTTCTTAGGCTCACAGTGACTCTCTTTCGTGTGTTCATATTTAATTCCTGTTTCTCTCTCTCTCTTCTAGTATAATCAATGGTTTCGCTCTGCCTCTGAAAGCGGAGCATAAACAGTTTCTGGTCAAAGTGTTGATCCCCCTCCACACTGTCAGGAGTCTGTCTCTCTTCCATGCACAGGTAATGTTTTACTGATCGCTCGAATAGATGCTCCCTGGTCAAACACCCAGAGCTGCAGAGACGTGTGTGTTGTTTAACACTGTGCTCTCCTCTACCTGCAGTTGGCGTATTGCATTGTACAATTCCTAGAGAAAGACCCAACATTAACAGAACCAGTAAGTCGATTGTTAGACCATTTTAAATCTTCTCCGAGTAAAAATCCTTTTAAAAACTGAAGGTCTTTATCCTGATTAAATCTGAAGTTAAAACAAGATTGATAATTTAATAATATAGTGTTAGAATGTGAAAAGAAGCTGCTGTGACCTCCAGTGGTCAGTAACGTGGTCGTCTCCTCCTCAGGTCATCAGAGGTTTACTGAAGTTCTGGCCAAAAACCTGCAGTCAAAAGGAGGCGAGTCTCTGTCTTTCCTTTTCCCCTGTAGCTGCCGTTGTGTTCCTGTGCTAACGCTTCTCTCCCCTCCCTGACCAGGTGATGTTTTTAGGCGAGCTGGAGGAGATCCTGGACGTCATTGAACCCACACAGTTCGTCAAGATTCAGGAGCCGCTCTTCAAACAGATTTCCAGATGTGTCTCCAGCCCACATTTCCAGGTGGGTGACGACCCGACGCTCACGTCAGACGGTTGAAACACGCAGAGTGGATTTAACAGAAACATCAAACCCTAAAGCTTCATTCAGGAAATCAAAACTCTGGGGCTCTCACTTCCTGTTGTTAATTCAGCTTTGGGTTCTTTGTTTCCAAGGTGGCAGAGCGAGCCCTGTACTACTGGAACAACGAGTACATCATGAGTCTGATCGAGGAGAACTCCAGCGTCATCCTGCCCATCATGTTCTCCAGCCTCTACAGGATCTCCAAGGAGCACTGGAATCCGTGAGTGGCTTTAAAATGAGTGACTTCTGCTCTGAAACGCTGAATCTAAACTAACGCTGAGCAGCTCTTCAGCTCTTTCTTCTTTCCACTGATCTGCCCTCACCTCATCAGGACTGTTGACTGTAAACAGCGGTGAACTGTTCATAACAAAACTAATGCCGGGTGAAAATGAGTTTAGATGCTGCTTTATATAAACTGAGAGACAAATTTATGAACACGACTGAAGGTTGAACCTCTAAACTGAGAAATGATTAAGTAACATCAGAGACGGCGATCAGCTCAACTACAAATGTCGGCGTCAGTTCCAGCTGAGACAGCGACTCGTCCTAAATGTTTAAGGGACCGAGGAGTCGCCGCGATGTCTGACAGTCAGACTTAAAGCCTGGTTTCTGCTGCTGCAGCTCTGCTTTACACCATCAAACCTATAGTCACCTATAGTTTATGAAGTAACATATGAATCCACGTTTCTACAGCTGAAGTGTGAACTGTGTGTGTGTGTGTGTGCTGTGCTCAGGGCCATCGTGGCGCTGGTCTACAACGTCCTGAAGGCCTTCATGGAGATGAACAGTACCCTATTTGATGAACTCACAGCCACTTACAAGTCAGACCGCCAACGGTAAGAAGCTGTTCACCTCTGGAGCACTGGGAGTAAAGCCGAGCTGTGACGACTGCAGGGCTGATGGATCACAACCAGCACAGTGTTGTAACAGGAAGTCACTTTTCACGTTTCTGGTTTGGTTTCAGGGAGAAGAAGAAGGAGAAGGAGCGGGAGGAGCTGTGGAAGAAGCTGGAGGACTTGGAGCTGAAGCGGGGCCTTAGGAGAGACGGGATCATCCCAACTTAACAAAGACAGCGCCACGCTCCCTCCTGCCGCCTCCTCCCTCCCCCTTTACCCCCCTCCCTCCCCCTGACCCCGACTCCCCCGCCCCCTCCTCATCAACCATGTCTCTTTACCAGAAATCCTGGTAAAGGCCGTTGTCTGTGGATGGACACCGGGCGCCCGCTGGTTTCTTAATTGTGTTTTTTATGTTTTTTTCTCCTGTGTTTGTGCGACTTACTTTACAGTAGATTCATCACGTCTGTTTTCATTATTTCAACAGCACTGTAAATAATTATTTTTCTTTTTTCCCTTAAACTGATATTATTGCAAACAGAAAAACAAACAATAATAATAAAAAAACGAAGAAAAAACTAGAAAATGAGAAACTGACTTGTGTGGGAGGGGAATTAAAGGAGGACTAAACACTTGTGTGACTGTAGGACACAAGATGAACTGAAAACAAACGTCCACAAAGAGAAGCTAGATGGGTTTGACTCCTCGTGGTTCTGCAGGACGGGTCTCTGTAACGTTTCTCTCCTGGTCCTCTGTGCTTCTCGTCGCCTCTTCGTCCTGACTCCCGATGGTGCGTCTGCTAATTCTGCCCCCAGTGTAGAAGGTGGGACAGACGAGGGTTCCCCCCTCTCCCCTGCAGGTTCCTAAGGACTGGCCCCTTCTCTCTCTGCTTCCCTGTGAACAGGTAGAAGGACTGAACAGAAACGTATTTAAAACCTCTACAGGGACACAAACACATCAGATACATCTCCTTGAGTGCGTTTACATGTGTTTTAGTGGAGGAGGGTGGAGGGAACGTGTCTCATCAGTCATTTATCTCATATCTTATCTGTTCTGCTTCATTCCCTGAGTCTGCACTCTCCCTCACTGCTGCTTCATTTCCTGCCTGTTTCATTCTAATCCAGAGCTCTGCAAGAAGCATTAGACCCAAACCAGTAGAAAAAGCCCAGAGAAGGACTGAATGAAGCTGGAAAAACGTAGACTATTGAACAGGTTTTCTCCCATCAGGTCATGTCTGCTAAAACACGATGTTTACCTCATTTTCAGTCCTTTCCAGCTGATTGCAATCTAGTGTAACCATCAGCTGCTCACGTTTTGTCCTTTGGTTTCAATAACGAGTGGAGCTTAGAATTCTCCTTCCTTTTCTTTCCACCGGTGTTTAGTTTGGATCATGTGTCGTTTCTGTCACTTCTCTACTCGTCCCAGCACAGAGAAGGTGGAAACGGCACCGCTGAACATCTGCACGGCCTCTTATTTCGCCACACAGTGATTGACGCTTAATGTGGAGGAAAGCAGCCTGGACGACTTCCACCAGGTCCAAACTAATATTAAACAGCTCAGTGACTTGGGTCCTTCATGTCTGAATTATTCTACAATAGAATGACGTGAACCTGATTCATCTTCTCATTGAGGAACATGAACCAACAGTGACTCAGGTCTGTCTGACAGGTATCTGTGGTTTCCACGGTCCTGGTTCCGACCCGCTGCTTGGTCCATTCATACACAGACACACTGGGTCCAACAGCTTGTGTTTCCTCATATAAACCATCTCTGACCATGTGGACCACGTGATAGAAACCAAGCTGTGTAAAAGGGCGTTCAGAACCCGACTCTGGGCCCTGCATCACTGGGAGACTCTGTCCCAGTCCTAATAGTGTGTTCTTCATCATGGTCTCAGTTGTGACAGGTGAGATCAGTGTGAATCTATGAGCCAGTGTAAATATGAGCAAGCGTGTAAAATCGTAAAGGCTTCACGTGTGAACGCACTCGACTCAAATACAGAAATGGACTCTTCATCACCTGATTATTTTCTCCATCCTCCATCTTTTTTGTGGCCCAGATATAAATGATTTAAAAACTAAAAAAAGATATAAAAGGGTTGGAGAAATACAAATGTTGAATTATTTTAAAAAATAAAGAGGTATTAAATTAAACTTGTTTTGTGATAAAGCCTAGATGCTGAAACTGCCTCATTTACTGGGTTCACTGTGTGTGTGTGTGTGTGTGTGTGTGTGTGTGTAGTCGTTAAGCTCTTGTGACTTAGCTCCGTGAACATTGATTCTAATGAAGACACCTCACACATATAATACAGATACAAAGTACAGATTGTTAAAATGCTGCTGTCAGAGACGTGAACAGAGGGGGTCGTGGGTGGACCAGGACTCCAAACATCTGTGACCCCTGATTGTGACACTGTAGACACTTCATGGTTAAAGATTCATATAGAGCTTTATTCTAGGTTAATAAAAGTTTTAAATGTTTAATTATCAATGTTCGGAAGATTGTCTAGAACAACTGCTGATGTGTGTAGTGTCAGAGAAAAGCACAGTTTTTACAAAGACAGTAAAATTTTCTCTTCCAACTAAGAACTACTTCTGACTAAACAGTAACTAAAGGAATAGTTTGTGAACATGAATCGACACAAACTTAAATAACAAAAAAATACCTAATAATACTTGTAGGAAAATTGTTAATACAGTAAATCCAATACACTCAATAAAAGGAAGTTAAAACAATGATATAAAACAAAGCTTTGTACTAATGAGGCATCAGTAGAACAGGAGCAGGTTAACAGGTTAAAGTCAGTGAAGAAATAAACAACTTTATGAATCTAATCATCATCTTTGTCTCTAACGTCTCTGATCCACTGTCACAGAGACCTTCACTGGTGAAATACTCAGTTTATCCCCAGTGTTAAAGAGTGGAAACAGTCTCTCAGTGAAAGTGTGTGTGAAGGTGTGTATGTGTGTGTTAGTATCAGGATCAGAGAAAGACAGTTTTCCTCTGTTCCAGTCCAGATTTACTCTGATCCTCTGGAACTTCTGCTGCTGTGGAAGATCAGTGTTTGAAGCTGTTGGTGACAATGCTGAGAATTTACCATTAAGGAACATTATTCCCCATAATCCAGACCATAAGTCTCCCTTCCTCTGGACAAATTCTGGTAACACACCCAGTAACCAGTATGTACTGTCTCCAACCTCCACATCCCAGCTGTGAGTCCCTGAGTTAAAACCCTCAGAGCCCAGAACAGACCAGAATTCATCAAACCTCTCTGGATTCTCAGGAAGCGGCTGTTTGTCTCCTCCTCTCACACTGGTCAGATCTTCAGACAGGATCAGTCCTGGTTTTGCAGTGTTTGGATCCAGAACCACAGAAGTGTAGGAGACCACGTCCTTCATCCTGTTCCAGATGTTGAAGCTCAGGTTGCCCAGATGTTTGGCCTGGTCTATCAGAGCTCCTGAGGGCAGCTGTGGATCCTCCAGCAGGGGGCGCTGCTGGACTCTTTCCACTGCAGCCTTGTAGTTGAGCAGGAAGGAGACGTCTTCAGCTCTCAGCTCCTCCTCTGTGGCTCTGACTGTGTCTGACAGAGCTGCTATGTCTCTGCTCAGAGCCTCCATCTTGTCCTTCATCCTCTGAGTCTTCTGCTCCTCTTCCTCCCTCAGTGCAGCCATCCTGGCCTCCTCTTCCTCTTCTAGAAAGCGGTGGAGCTTCTTAAACTGCTCCGTAATCTGCGTCTCTGTGCGTCGGGTCTGGACCTCAATGTGTTTTACTGTCTGATCAAACTTCTCTTTCATTTGTTCATAGACCTTTAACTTCTTCTTTAATGGCTCCAGAGTTTCCTGAAGCTGTTTCTTGTGTTGTTGTGCAGCTTCATCGATGGGTCTGAATCTGTGGTCGATGTGTGATTCTGAATGCAGACAGACGAGACAAACTGGCTGCTGATGGTCCAGACAGAAGAGTCTGAGTTTCTCTTGGTGCAGACTGCAGAGAGTCTCTGAAGATCTCTGAGCTCTGTCCTGTAAGAAGGACTCACACAGGTTCTTTATCACCAGACTGACAGGTGGATCTTCCCCTGAAGATCTTTTCTTACAGACTGGACACTCACGTGTTGGTTTCTCTTTCCACCACGTCTTCAGACAGAATCTACAGAAGCTGTGGCTACAGGACAGAACAACAGGTTCTGTAAAGACGTCCTGACAGACTGGACAGCAGAGATCCTCCTCTGATCTGGAAGCCATTTAGTGTCTGAGTGAAGCTGAAACCAAACAAAGTCCAGTCAGTCAAGGCTCCTCTTCCTCCTCATTTACTTTCACTTTGAGTCGTGTTAGAGTCAAACTCACCTTCAGTCTGTGGAGCGTCAGCAGCTTGAAGCAGCAGGTGGAGTTTCCCACTTTTCTCTCCTGGAGCTGGACTCACTCACAGGAAGGTGGTGAATTTGTCTGAAGCTCAATCTGGTAGTTTGTTCTTCAGTCTGTCTATGATCGAACCGGAACATGTTTTCTTGCTTGCTGATTCACATAAAGGCGGAACTTCGAAACTGAAAGTTTACAGCAGGATGATGAAACAGCTGAACGAACTACAACAACTTTGCATTTAAAAACAAAAATATTCTATGTGCAAATAAGCTTAATGAAGAAATGACACAAAGGCTTGGTTATTTGAATTAAATAATTGTTTTATTCATTTGTGGCGCTAGAGACTTCACGTGTTGCGCGTTTTCTGTGACGTGATTTTTAACGCTGTAATGTCCGACACCACTTGAACGCCGCAGCAGCGTCGGTCCGTGTACGGTTTAACAGTTTGATTTCCCCACCAGATTAAAAGATGGGAAACCGAGTAATTTTGTCGTTGTGTTTTTGTTTACTTTTTTTGTAATTGTGTGTCTGTTTTTAAAACAAAAAACAGCTTCACAGCCAGTTGTGTTTATTTTTTATAGCAGGTTTAGTGGTTTTTAACGAGATGCTTTAAATAAATTCATTTTGTTGCTCATTGTCAGAGAAACGAGTAAACCGGTGTGTAGACACCTCACTATCATGATCCTGACTGCAGCTGAATTCACGCGTCACAGATTCATTGTACATTCTGACGGTGAACACAGACTTCACGTGTGCTCTAAGAAAGCGAGACTCTTATTTTGAAAGAGTACAACGACGGAGTAATGGATCTTTATTGTCCTTATTCCGGATAATTTGTCTTGAAGATAAAATAAAACGTACACAGGTTTTCTTGTTTATCTTAATGAGCTAAAACGGAATTAAATCAAAGCACCGTGTCAAAAAACAAAAAACCCGCTGTGTTACGCCCCAAGTCTAGGAGTGCGGACGCAACACACTGTGTTCCCTTGGCCCGCTCCCGATTCCCACGGAAACACCAGTCGCCAAGTAGAAAATAGGTTTCGGACGTTTATTCTCAATCAAAGTGTGACTGGTATGTACAGTGCTTCAGGGTGAGCCAAGTTCAAAATAACAAATAAAACAACTCCTCCCCAAAGTGCTACTTAATGAACCCTAACGAAAGGAAAACCAAACCAAGGTACATTCAACTAAAGCTCACTCCGTAGCCACAAAACACAGGAGAAAGTCTTGCAACAGAAATAGCAGGTCACTAGTGATGGGTCCGGCAACACCGATGCGTCGGCGCATGCGTCGAGCTCTTAGAGCGAAGCACTGTGTCGGTGCGCGTATCGCGTTGGGAAAGCACGTGACCGATACAGTTCCTGTATCAGCCACTGTCTGACGCGCCAGACTGTGTCTATGAGGAAGCGCACGTGTTGGGATGCATCCGCTGAAAGGAATCCATGAGCGTTTGCCGTTCATCGTCATATTCATCTACAATTCATTTCATATCGGAAAATACAGTGTCTTTTTTGATTCAATTTTATAATAGCGTGAAAATGTAATAATTTATGTTCTAAAAATGATTTGTACTTAAAACGTAATCTGTAGAATATCAAGCCAAACACTAGCAGTCTCAGTGCTCTTTACAATGTTATAGTTTAAAACATTACAGAACATAAAATAGAATTTAGAGTCTATGAAACCAACAAATCCCACTGAGCAGCACCAGAATACAGGGAGGAAGAATCCTGCAGCAGAACCAGGCTCATCTGCCTCCAGTGGTTGGATGAGGGAGAGACAGAACAGAACACCTTTGACTCTGATCCTCCTGCACCTAAATAAAATAAAAATAAAACATGCACCACAGTCATGTTTTATTTTCATGATGGTGGTTTAATTGTTCAATTGTTCTACATCATATTTTGTTTCATTTTCCTTTTTGTTTAGTTTGGTTTCTGCTCCTCTGATTACTGGACACAACTGTGTTGTAGTAGCAGGTTCTGTCCTGAAGGTGGAGGTCCAACCTTCCTCACCCTAAAAGCAACCAACTGCTGCTTCTCTGACGATGCTTTGATTTTAGAGGTGCGTTCTCACAAATCACCAGGTTGTAGGGGTTCAGTCTGGACCTGCTGCCTTTTTCCAGTTCACCACTTTGACCCACGTCTCATCTCTGCCCTTCCAGTGGTTCTGCTCATCATGTCCTCATTGGAGACACCTGCTCTAATGAAGCTATGCAGTGACTCTCACCACTCGGACCCTGTTCTGACCGGGATCTGCTCCTGGTTCTGACCGGGATCTGCTCCTGGTTCTGACCTGGATCTGCTCCCGGTTCTGACCTGGATCTGCTCCTGGTTCTGACCTGGATCTGCTCCTGGTTCTGACTCTGTTGGACCTCCAGGCTACTGCACCTGTGAGTAGCTTCATGTCTGTAAACATTACAACCACTTCCTGATAAAACCTCTGGTCCTTTTGTGACCTCAGTATTAAACATAATGTATAGAATAATCAGCTTCAACTCAAACACTGAGCAACAATCACTGAGTAAAAGTAGATGCAGACGGTGATCAAGTCCAGGTCCTTCTGTTACTTTCTGCTTTGTTCGGTTCTTTTCCTGTTTCTTCTTGTTAATTCCTTGCTTTTTCCCTTTTCTTTTTTCCTTTCATTTCATCATCTCTTCTTTGTTCGTCTCTCTCCACTCTTCCTCTTGTTTCTTTATTCTTCTTTCTCCTTTTTCTTTCTCTTTCCTTCATTTGCTGTTTCCTCTCCTTTGATTTGCCTTCATCTTCTCCTCCTCTTCATCTCATGTCCTGAACCAACACACCATCACTTGTTTCTTCGTCCTTTTTGTCTGGATGCTTTTTCTTCCTCTGCATTTTAAACCTTGTGCTGTAATGAATAGAATCCATATTTCCTCAGGTTCATCTTCAAAGCAAAGCCCACAGAGATGTTTGTATCAGTGCACAGAGATCACTTTGACAATAACAGCAGCTAACTGCTTTTTCCTGACTCAGGTATTAAACGTATGAAACCTCCCACTCACCTGCCATAAATAATGCTGCTGCAGGAGCTGCAGCCCACACACCAGCTGTAGCTACGACTGCATGATGTGTGATGTACAAGTGTGTGTCACGCTGACTCCTCTGGATGCACCAGTAGCTGCTCTCATAACTTATTACAACTGGTTGATACAAATATTTGTTACGGACCAAAGTTTGGAAACTCTTATTTAAATCCTTCAAATCCTTAAATTCATCACACCTCATTTTTAGAAGCATCTGGATAAGAGGACAGTTTTAAATGTTCCTCCATGTCTTTGATTAGTGTTAATACTGGACCTCAAAAGAAACTTCACAGAAGTTAGTGACGAGTAATAAAACACTGCTCCACATTAACAAGTGCTCACTCTCAGCCTGGAGAAACTGAACCTGGAGTTTCCACCAATCACCCAGTGCTGCTGCTGATTCTGATTCCTTCCTTGAGTCTGATTCACATCACATCACGTTTCTACAGCTCTGTTTTCCTCCTTCCTGTGTGTGGAATGCTTGTTTGGTGCAGTCGTCTTCATGACCGTCCCAGCTTGTGGTTCAGCTGATGAAGCAGGAGGATTTTTACCACGGCTCCGTCCTTCATTCTGACAGACTAGGGTCCACTCTGGTCTGGGATCTGCTTCTTACTGCTTTATTTAGTGTCTCATCTGCACACAAAACTCAGGACCTTTATATGTTTAACTGGAACCTTTCTATTTGTGAGGTTTTCTGACTCTGGCTGTAAACGTCCATTCTGTCTGTTTGGAGGCTGCACTGCTAAATATTCACACAACTTAATGCAGCAGGAACAGAATCACAGTCAAACGGTGAATGAAGCAGTCGTCACCCTCACAGCCTCCCTCTGTCCTCATGCAGGAACTGATGGTCAGTAACGTTTATGTTCCACCTTCAGACAAGAGACTTTACAGCATCCACAGCTTCAGTAGTGAAAGGACTTCCTGTTAGAGTGGAAGATTGGAATCAAATATTTGCAGTTCCTTCTGTGGGATCATAGAGATCCAACACTTTTTCTGGGAATTTCACTCTTAGGTTTCTACTTCAGTAGCAGTGAGAGGAGGACACAGTGATGTGGACCCAGGTTTTGTCCAGGCTGCTTCTTGGCTGGACCCAGTCGGTACCGAGGATCCAACATGGAGCTAATACCAATGAGGGGAAATTAAAATGCATCTGCTTCTGTCAAAGTCTACAATAACTGGTTTGATTTTTATGAGTCCTGTAATTCTGTGTGTGTGTGTGTGTGTGTGTGTGTATGTGTGTGTGTGCGTGCGTGTGTACGTGTTAGTATCAGGGTCAGAGAAAGACAGTTTTTCTCTGTTCCAGCCCAGGTTCAGTCTGATCCTCTGGATTCTACAGCCACAACCAGCGGCAGAACCAGTCCAAATGTCTGTTTGCTGCTTTTTTCCTCGCCTTGAAGTGGATCTTCCAGGAGGTGGTGCCGGGTCAGGAGGCCGCTCAGAAGCTCTGTCAGGGCAGGTGGAGTGCTGGCTGGGACTCTACTGCCCTGTGCAATGTGTTTATCCTCTCACAGCGGGTAAAGGACTGTTTT
The DNA here is from genome assembly GCF_900634795.4 of Betta splendens. Lineage (NCBI taxonomy): Eukaryota > Metazoa > Chordata > Actinopteri > Anabantiformes > Osphronemidae > Betta > Betta splendens. The sequence continues at coordinate 1,267,137 of NC_040900.2, read as the reverse complement.
GCTACTATTTACTATGCTGGACCTCCTCCAGGCATTCGTCAAAGACGCCCTGGGCTCCATCATTAACGTTTTTGTCTCTAGACGATATCCTGGTCTTCTACCACTCAGAAGAGGAGCATCGCCAACATGTCCAGGTGTGACAACGTGTCTGGGTTCTCAGGAATCTTCTAAAACCCAAGCGGTAGAGAACTGGCCGGTTCCACAGTCCTGCTGAGACGTTGAGCGGTTCTTTGACCACTGACAACCATCGATTCATTCTGCGTTTTAGTATTTCCCCACCTGTCCATACTCTCGTGACCTGAGGTTTTTGTTTGAGATCTTTCCCGTTGGGTAAAGGACTGCTTCTGACGGTTCCCCACCGACTATGGCGGCCCATTGCCCTAGACTTCATCTCTGGACGGCCTCCTTCCCAGGGTAATTCTGTGGTTATGAACGTGATAGATCGATTCCCTCACTGAACCCACTTCATCCCTCTTCCCAAGCTGCTCACGGCCGAGCAGGGAGCGCAGGCCATGTTAGAACACCTTCTCAGACTCCATGGCTTCCCTTGGGAGATCGTTGCTGACAGAGGCCCCCAGTTCTGTGCTTTGCTGGGGGCTGAAGTAAGTGTCTTTTAGATACAACCCGGAGTCCAACGGCCAGACAGAGCGGGTGAACCAGCGTTTGCAGACGGGTTTGCGTCTCCTCCCTCTCATCAGACCAAATACAAAGAGGCAGCGCACCGTAAGCACTCTCCAGGACCCTCCTACGAGGAGGGGGATCAGGTCCGGCTATCCACTAAGGACCTGCACCTGCGGGTAAATTGACACACAAATTCATTCATTCACCATTGCCAAGGTCATTAATCCGGTCTCTGTCAGTCTCTCCCTCCTCAGGTCAATGAAGATTCACCCCACGTTTCACATCAGTCGTCTCAAGCCGCTCCGTACCGGCCCCTTGGTCCCACCTTTTCCGCTTCCGCGTCCTCCACACATCATTGATGGAGGTCCTGTTTACACCGTCAAGGAGCTACTTGACTGCAGACGGAGGGGTCGGGGCTCCCAATACCTGGTCGACAGGGGGAGTTTTGGTCCAGAGGAGCGATTGTGGGTTCCAGCAAAAGACACCTTGGACCGAGCCTTGTTTCTGACTTCCATCGCGCTTACTGAGACCTCCCTGGGCCGTCTGGAATCCACCCTGGACCGGGGGGTTCTGTCAAACCTCTGGACTCTTAAGTCACTACCTCAGCCAGTTCCTATATTTTTTGTATGCATTTCCGGTTTTGGTTCCTCCATGTTTGCTGCCAGTAGTGACCTCATACCTTTGCCAGATTGTTGCGTGTACTCACCATTTTCCAGCGCCGACCTCTGCTTGTACCACGGACTTTGCCTTTGTTAGTAACCTCCCTTCACTTACCTCTTTGTTTCTGGAGCTGCGCATGTGGGTCCGCTACGTCAAGCCGCCTGACAGAGTTGGACATTGTACGTGGAGTACCACAGGGTTCAGGTTTACATTAACAGCATATGCATAGTTTCTGAATTAGTGAAATTAGTTTTATTTGCTGATGAAACTACTATATGGGCATCGGGTGGAAACTTACAGCAACTCTCTGGACTGGTTTCACAGGAACTTGAGAAGATAAAGAAATGGTGTGATAGTAATATACAATGCCAGAATTTGGATAAAACTAAATTCATGGTATTTGGGAACTAGATAACCAACATCAAATAAAAATTGGAGGAGCTATTATAAAAAAGTATATATTAAATGAAATTTCATGGTGTTATAGTGGATCATAAATTTATTTGGAAATCTCATATCAAATATATACAAAATAAAATGGCCAAAAATATATTTTTATTGGTAAGTGTTAGACATATTTTGGACTGGAGCACTACGTATTCTGTATTGTTCACTGAATTTACCATACTTAGGCTACAGTGCTGAAAACTGGGGAAACACGTGCAGATTTCAATCATTGTTTATTTTACAAAAAAGAGCGATAAGAATTGGATATACAGTAGGGATCATACCAATGTTGCTCTCATACAGTCTAAATTGTTACAATTTTTTGTTCTAGTTGATTATAAGACTGCTGTGTTCATGTATGAAGCCAGGAACAAATTATTACCTGCTGGAATTCAAAAACTGTTTAAAGAAAGAGATGGGGGATATAATTTAAGGGAAAAGTCAAATTTCAAAATTCATGCTATACGCACAACCAAAAACAGGTTTTGTAAAGCTATAGGAGGACATAAGAAATAGTAGTTGAAGTGTTTAAACATAAATATAAAGGCTTGTGTCAATCAAGACATGAGCAAGAACAGGGTCATGATTAACTAGAAAGGACATTGTGGGAGTGGTGAATGAATATTAACACATAATTAACACATAATTCTTTACTATAATAGTTTATGTGATGTGTGTAAATACTCTATGTCCAAATCGGCTTGGACCGGTGAGAGAGATTTCTTTTTGCTGTGATTTATTGGAAAAAAAAGAAAAAAAGAGAAAAGAGAGAGACTGAAACGTCTTCTATAAGGTTGAAACATTAAATTGAATTAGGGAAATGGATCAGGTCAAAGTCATCTCTGGGTGGTGAGACGACGGCTGCTGAGGGTCGGCTCGTGGAACCGAGTCTCGTCCGTACTGGGTGCGGACAGGGGTTACAGATCTGAGAACAGTCCACACCGTGAGAGGAGGACGAGGAAAAAGACGGCTCCTGAAAGATGGAAAGCGTTCACTGTTTTTCAAGGTACGAGGGACCGGGTCCTTTTAAGACCCGGTCCCTCAGAGCAACCTGAGGGTGAGAAAACACTTCAAGGTAGACTCTGACGCCTGGTCTGGTTGGATCGCTTTTGTGGAGACGTCCGTGGAAAGTATGTACGAAGTCAAATGAAAGATGAAATGCATTCTCTTGTAAATGTGTGAAATTATGTGTGTTGTAGCAACTGCTTTTGCAAAACAATTAATTAATAAATAATTAAAGTAATCAAACAACAGAACCGAACACTTGATAAAGACAACTGACCTCCTGAACACACACACACACACACACACACACACACACACACACACACACACACACACACACACACACACACACACACACACACGCATTACGACTTACATGAAAAATTAATAGAATCGGAAAATCTGAAAAATCTAACCAGTCATAATAGAGTTTGAAATAAGCAGATGCATTTTAATTTCATTTATTTTCATGATTTCTGAGAACGCACCTAAAATCAAAGCATCGTCAGAGAAGCAGCAGTTGGTTGCTTTCAGGATGAGGAAGGTTGGAGCTCCACCTTCAGGACAGAATCTGCTACTACAACACAGTTGTGTCCAGTAATCAGAAGAGCAGAAACCAAACTAAACAAGAAGGAAAATGAAACAAAATATGATGTAGAACAATTGAACAATTAAACCATCATCATGAAAATAAAACATGACTGGCAGATGAGCCTGGTTCTGCTGCAGGACTCTTCCTCCCTGTATTCTGGTGCTGCTCAGTGGGATTTGTTGGGTTTTCTACAGAACTCTATGCAGCGATGTAATGTTTAAACAGAGAGCCTTGAAACGACCTCTGTCGTTACATGGAGCTGTATCAATTGAAGGAATTGCAAAAAATTCCAGGTTTCTTAAATGAAGTAAAACTTCATCAGAACCCTTAAAATAAATCTCAGTTTAAACTGCTCGTTCTGCTTTAAACCTTCAGTTATGAAGCTCCACCTTCATGTGACTAACTTGTTTTACCTGTTTTGCTATAAGTCAAAGCAGGAAACAGTTTGTTGCAGTTTAACACTGAAGAACAAACTACCAGATTGAGCTTCAGACAAATTCACCACCTTCCTCAGAGTAAGTCCAGCTCCAGGAGAGAAAAGTGGGAAACTCCACCTGCTGCTTCAAGCTGCTGACGCTCCACAGACTGAAGGTGAGTTTGACTCAACACGACTCAGTGAAAGTAAATGAGGAGGAAGAGGAGCCATGACTGACTGGACTTTGTTTGGTTTCAGCTTCACTCAGACACTAAATGGCTTCCAGATCAGAGAAGGATCTCTGCTGTCCAGTCTGTCAGGATGTCTTTACAGAACCTGTTGTTCTGTCCTGTAGCCACAGCTTCTGTAGATTCTGTCTGAAGACATGGTGGAAAGAGAAACTAACACAAGAGTGTCCAGTCTGTAAGAGAAGATCTTCAAGAGAAGATCCACCTGTCAGTCTGGTGATAAAGAACCTGTGTGAGTCCTTCTTACAGGACAGAGCTCAGAGATCTTCAGAGACTCTCTGCAGTCTGCACCAAGAGAAACTCAGACTCTTCTGTCTGGACCATCAGCAGCCAGTTTGTGTCGTCTGCAGAGATTCAGAAAAACACACTGACCACAAATTCAGACCCATCGATGAAGCTGCACAACAGCACAAGAAACAGCTTCAGGAAACTCTGGAGCCATTAAAGGAGAAATTAAAGGTCTATGAACAAATGAAAGAGAAGTTTGATCAGACAGTAAAACACATTGAGGTCCAGACCCGACACACAGAGACGCAGATTACGGAGCAGTTTAAGAAGCTCCACCGCTTTCTAGAAGAGGAAGAGGAGGCCAGGATGGCTGCACTGAGGGAGGAAGAGGAGCAGAAGACTCAGAGGATGAAGGACAAGATGGAGGCTCTGAGCAGAGACATAGCAGCTCTGTCAGACACAGTCAGAGCCACAGAGGAGGAGCTGAGAGCTGAAGACGTCTCCTTCCTGCTCAACTACAAGGCTGCAGTGGAAAGAGTCCAGCAGCGCCCCCTGCTGGAGGATCCACAGCTGCCCTCAGGAGCTCTGATAGACCAGGCCAAACATCTGGGCAACCTGAACTTCAACATCTGGAACAGGATGAAGGACGTGGTCTCCTACACTCCTGTGGTTCTGGATCCAAACACTGCAAACCCAGAACTGATCCTGTCTGAAGATCTGACCAGTGTGAGAGGAGGAGACAAACAGCAGCTTCCTGAGAATCCAGAGAGGTTTGATAAATACTGGTCTGTTCTGGGCTCTGAGGGTTTTAACTCAGGGACTCACAGCTGGGATGTGGAGGTTGGAGACAGTAGGTATTGGGTACTGGGTGTGTTAACAGAATCTGTCCAGAGGAAGGGAGACTTATGGTCTGGATTATGGAGAATACGGTTCTCTGCAGGTAAATACTTTGCATGGTCACCACCAGCTCCAACCACTGATCTTCCAGAGCAGCAGAAGAAGTTCCAGAGGATCAGAGTGAATCTGGACTGGAACAGAGGAAAACTGTCTTTCTCTGATCCTGATACTAACACACACATACACACCTTCACACACACTTTCACTGAGAGACTGTTTCCACTCTTTAACACTGGGGATAAACTGAGTATTTCACCAGTGAAGGTCTCTGTGACAGTGGATCAGAGACGTTAGAGACAAAGATGATGATTAGATTCATAAAGTTGCTTATTTCTTCACTGACTTTAACCTGTTAACCTGCTCCTGTTCTACTGATGCCTCATTGGTACAAAGCTTTGCTTTATATCACTGTTTTGTTTTAACTTCTTCTTATTGACTGTATTGATATATTGTATTGACTTTTTTTTGTATTATCAATTTTCGGAAAAATGTCAGATATTTTTCGTTATTTAGGTTTGTTTTGATTAAACACACACACACACGCACGCACAGTTAATTTAATATCTCTATCTTTTTAAACAATGCAACATTTGTATTTCTCCAACCCTTTTTAGTGTTTAAATCATTTATATCTGGGCCACAAAAAAATGGAGGGAAGGAGAAAATAATCAGGCGATGATGACACGTGAAGCCTTTAGGATTTTAAACTGGCTCATAGATTCACACTGATCTCACCTGTCACAACTGAGACCATGATGAACACAGCTATTGGGTTTTTTCCAGGACGTTGGAAAAACAGATAATATCCTTCGATTCTTTAGAATCTTAGCGTTCATTTGAGCCATAGTTTATCATATTTTGTTTCCTGCTGGGTCTATTTGATGCATGTGATGGCATTTCTAGCACTGAAGCACTGTCTATATGTTTCACATCTGCCTTTGTTTGTTTAACCAGCACCCATTCAAGCAGTTCACATCAATACTTTATTTAGTTATTTGGTTTATTTTCAGTAAACATATTTTGTTCATTTCCTAGTTGACACATCATTGGTTCTGTTTGCAGCATGTAGCACATTTAGTTTTTTTGTACTGTGACCTTACACTTACGTGTAATTATTATAGTTCCCATTAAACCGTTAGTTACGGTTTGAGGCTGGTGGTGGTGGTTTCTGGGCCATTTTATACAGTAAGTGGTTTATTGGAGTGAAACACTCCACATCCATTAAGGGATGAGGTTTTCGTCCTGTTTGTTTTCATTTGAATAGAATTGTTTGAATTAATTTATGTGTTTATGGTTTACTGACTTACCTGTTGTGTTTCAATGTCTTTCATTGAGTGTTTGCCCTTAGTTACTCGTGTGTGTCTTATCGGCCTGATCTGTGTGTGTGTGTGTGTGTGTGTGTGTGTGTGTGTGTGTGTGTGTGTGTGTGTGTGTGTGTGTTCCACAGCTGCTGTAGCAGATTCAGAGGGAGTGATTCATAGAAAGCTCAGTTGGAGGAAAAAGTCATTTCTAGAGGTCAGAACTGCACCAATGATCAGAACCAACAGGACAGAGTTCTGACACATGGGTTCCATCAGAACTCTACAGCAGGTTAACAGAGCTTTAGAGGCTCCACAAGCAGCCGACCGGAGACTGAAGGCCTCAGAACCGCTTCACGTTAGACAGTGGAGCGTTTTTATGTTCATCTGTCAGTGGTTCAGCAGGAAAACAACCTTGTGGCTCCTGTAAACATGCAGGTCACTGTACTGAACTCAATGAAGCCTTTGTTCACCACAAATAGCTGTTTTTGAGCTACAACAGGTTTTACATTTATTTATGTTTCATCAAATTGTCAGGTAACGGCAGAGAGAGGACCCAAATGCACGGTGCGAGGTAGGTGGTGAAAAAATGAGTTTATTCCAGAATCGTCTAATCAGTCCAGGTCATACACAATAGAGCATAGGGTTAAAGTACAAATACGGCAGGCTTAATCAGGTCCAGAGACAGGCAAGGATCAACAACAGGTAAATCACGGCTACAGTACCGGTCCGGGTTGAGCAGAAGTCGGCGGTCAGAAATGCGTAACAGGATCAGAAACGGGATGAGATGAATAGAGAACTAGTACAACGTGGCGACTTGGATTCACGACGATCTGGCGGAGAAGTAAGGAAACAGGTGGTGTTTAAATGTCCTGATGAGTAATGACAGATGAGACACAGGCGCGTAACTGAGAACCGGAAGTAATGCGGGAACTGCTGTGGCGTGACGAGAAACGTAAGTGCTTACAAAATAAAACCGGAAACTGGAACCAAAACACGGATGACAAACTAAAACCTTTCAAAACAAAAGCCAAAGTCTGTATTTATTGGTGACTTGTGTTTTCAGGAGCCTGACAGTGAACTCCTGAACATGCTGATTTGTTTTTATCCAGTTGATGTAATGGAGCTTTTCCTCACTGACTGGACCTCATGTGGGTCAGGAGCAGACAGAACACATGTCAGCAGAACCCTCCCTCCGGCCTGATTTACCCTCACTCATTAAACGACTTTTTCGCTGTGATGGACCTCCGTGTTCAGTGGCTGCAGTCTGGACTGGGGTCAGAACTGGTTCCGATTCTTTCAGGGCAGTGAGAGCAGTAGACGTTTGACTAATTAATAGTGAGATCAATGAGGAAGGATGCGGCTCTGCCTCTGTCCAGATGTGCAGGCCGTGCATTGATCAGCTGCTCGATCTCTGTCTCCTCCTTCACGCGTTCCCTCCACAAATGAGGCGTCAGATCTCCACTGGGTGACATTTACTTGCTTCTACTCAATGAGCAGCAGAGCCAGAAATGACTGACGCTCTGAATCCCAGATGCAGAAACAGAAATTCCACCTGTTGCTCATTAGGAAGCGGGTGTTCTGTCCAAGAGGTGATTTATCCGTTCCTCATGGAATTAACCGTCACTGATTATAACTGGAACTCAGTGATGCAGTGCAGTCATCAGATCTCCATGGAAACTATGTGGCTGTTCAACGTGGCCGTTAGCACCCTGTACAAACTATGATGGACTTAATTCAAGTGATGCAGATCCAGATTTACTTCTATTAATGACATTCTCATGCTTCCTGGTCTTTACTCTAGGACGCAGACACATTCACATCCTCTGTGATCGATCATTCTCCTCAGTGATGATGCTCACACAAACACTGAGTCATCACTTTCTGTCAGACTTTTTATGGAGGCCGACTCATGATGAGACTGTTAAACTATTTAAAACCAGACACATTTAAGATGTAGAAGTTCTGCAGGTCAGAATGTGAAGCAGAACAGTAAAGCTTGAAAATGTGCCGGAAACAGTCACTGCAGTGTTAACAGAATGTCTCATTATATCATATAGATATATATGTATGAAATACGTATACACACGTTTTAAATAATCCTTCAAATGATCCTCCCTCTGAATCAATTCATAACCAACAGTGGTTAGCAGGCAGATTGGCCTGTAATGTGTCTGCATACATGGTGTGAGAGATTGAGAGAAATTTAGTCTAAGTTTGTGAAACAGCTGCTGAACGTTTTTACAGCAAACACATGAATACACTTTGTTTGTCTGATGTCTGTGCTTCAGCAGGTTTCACTGCCCGACTCCAGCATCTGCTCAGTGATTCATTCATCACAGAGTTTCCAGCAGGTTGAACGTTGAGGCCACATCTGCAGCTAGTCTGAGTAGGAGCTAAATCATGAACATCTGGTATTAACTTATTAATAATGTTTAAAAAGGTGAAGCAAAATATTTCCCTAACCCTGAAACCAGCTGATCCAACTGCTGTGACTCCTGGTCCACGCCACCAGGGGGCGGTCGGGTTCCTGTTGGTTCCGTGTCTTCCTGGTTTGGTTGTGACGTTTCCTGTATTAGTCACTGTTTAAAGCCTCAGTTTGTGCGCTGTCTTTGTTGGTTCGTTAGTGATGTTATGTGGATGTGTTCCAGTTTGCTCCAGTCTCGTGTTTGTGTTCCTGTCCTCAGTGTGTGTGTTTGTCCTTTTCATGTTTAAGGTTTGGGTTTATTGCGTTATTTCCCTGCTTTTAGTTGAGTAATCTGTGTATTAGTTTGTATTTACTTTTGTCTTCCTGCACACGCAGCGCCTTTGGCTGTACTTCCCTTTGTGTGTATTTATTAATCAATAAAGTGTATTGTGCATTTCCAAGTTTGTCCGTGGGTCGTTGTGTTCCGCTCCCTCTCGTTGTTTTTGTAGGAACCTGTTTTCCAGCTCTTAGAGTTCGCAGCCAAATTCTAGTTTGCAGCTACGTTACACCAGCAATTCCATTATTTTAGCGTCTGACCCAGATTCAAATGTCTGAACGGTATCACGGGTGTAAGAAGAAGAAACACCTTGATGATTAGACGTGAAGCAGCGGTTTCACACGACTTGTGGTCAAAGACCTGCAGATCAGGGGGACGTTCCCTTCAGCCTCTGCTTCACCTCCACTAATCAAGACTCGGACACAATCGGCCTGTTTGCTCTCCGTTCTCTATGGTGTAACAGTCACCACGGGACCAGAACCTCTGGACACGAGCCCCAGCAGCTCGCACGCATGCGCACTGGCGTCCTGGCGGCCAGCGGGGCGCAGCGCTGCCGTGGCTCAGTGCGCCTCGAGCAGCCAGAGCGCGCGGTTACAATGAGCGTCTCCATCGGTCCGACTGAGAGCCAGCGTCAGAACCGAGCGCCGAGCAGCAGTCACAACGCGAGCCAGCCCGACCGACACCAGGTCCGCCCGCCCGCAGCAGGATGCCCGGGGGAAAGCGAGGGCTGGTGGCACCGCAGAACACTTTCCTGGAGAACATCGTCCGGCGTTCCAGTGGTGAGGCTTGTGTGGTCCGGGTTCCACTCGGAGACTCGGACCCGAACTCTGCTGGAATACTGCTTGCTTAATGTGAGACCTGGGAGGTTCGGTGGAGGATGAACCGGCGGAACCTGACGTGTGCAGGCGCGTTAATGACACGCTGCTCCTTCGTGCTGATCAGTGTTGGAGCAGCGCGTCACGTTGGAATAGTAATAAGTGCCGCTTTATTACCAGGGTCCAGGTTCGGTCACATCATCACGAGACCAAAACAGCCGCGTTGCTGCCAAAGCGCTCGGTTACTGCGTTATTAGATGGATTCAAAGTCTCTCTCTGGCTCAAACTCGCCAATAAAACCCGCGGAGTCAATAAAAGTGGAGCTTCTGATTAATTTTTCCCTGTCGGTTCTGCATCTTCCTGATGGTCGGAGCCTAATCAATCATCCTCTTTGGGTTTCTGGTCGTTCAGCTTGGTTCTGGTCTGGTTCCGTCTGAGCTGAAGCCTGCGCTGAGAAATACGCCATTGATTGCTGAGCTTTATCTTCCCAGAAAAGTGAGCGGGGCAATTTTCCGGAATGGAAGTGAGGACTGGATGAGGAGGAGATGGGGGTGCAGGGGGCTGCTGGAGATAAGGTCGACAGGACGCATCCAGAAACGTGTTGTAGTGAACTGGAGATCTGCTGCTCGGTGGAGGTTTTTACTGATGTGGGAGCAGATAAAAGAGCTGGTGCTGGTTTTGTTCAGTGGCGTCACATTAAATGTCTCAGAAAACCATTTGTCATCATGTGTTTCCTTTAGACATTCATTCAATTTGAATCACACTGAGTCATAATTGAATTTATTTGGTAGAAAGACGTGACAGGTCCATAATGTGGAGGGTTGAGCTTTTTATGGTTTTATTCAGAACAAACTGTTTTTATCAGTGAGTAATGGAGCTAAAGACGTTCAAAGCTCTTAATTTTGCAGCTCGTCTGTGGGTTCTGACGGAACCAGGTTCTGGTCTGTGGGTTCTGACGGAACCAGGCTCTCAGTCGCTTTGCTTCTCTTCATCCAGTGGATGAAGCAGCTCATGTTGCTGCTCATTCTCGTTTCCTGGTTTTTGCTGCTCAGACGACCAGCAGTGATTTCCTCTAACGCAGTGAGCTCCACCTGCATCACTGCATGTACAGTCTGTGTTCAGTGTGTGCGTGTGTCCTGCTGATGGTGAGAACAGACACACAAGTCGTAAACATGGAACCCTGAACAGCCAAGCTACAATTAGAGGCTGTTTAAACCCTTTAAAAACCTCAATGATGTAATAATTAAAATCTAGCGTCTGAAGCAGAGCCTGGTTTTAATCATCTATGTGTGCGAGTCTGAATCCTGTTGGTGGAAATTAGGCCTGGAATGAAATGGTCTCGTGCAGCTTATGATGGAGTTCCCTGAGAACTGAATCAGACAGATGAGGGTGATGTCGTCCTGGATGCTGTGTGTTAGAACATTCCACACCCTCCTTGACCTGAGTCACTGCTGCTTCCCACTGGATGTGGTCGTTTTTATGTGACGGCTCAGATCAGTTGTTGTGGTGTTTTGGGCTGTTGATGGAGGAACAGTGGAGAACAGTGGGCCTGAACCCTGTCCAGGTCGGTGCTGCTCGCTCCACTTGGATTGTCTTAATGGGGACGTGAGCCCGTGTTGTTGTGTTCATGGAGCATGCAGCTGAGGCACACTGTCTAACTGCCTGTATAGTGAATGCGACTGGTCCTGGTCGGTCTTCACGTGTCGGCCCAGTGATGAACTGGGTGTCCGTCCTCTCACCCAGTTACAGCTGGGATGGACTCCAGCATCTGTTTGGGAAACGGATCCAAGGATCCTGCTTCAGGAAACGCTGACTCCCTGAGACACTGACTCACTAACTGTGACTCAAACGAGACGCTTCTTCTGATGCTGGTGTGAGAATCGACTCTCACATATGTTCAGCTGACGTTTGCTGTTTATGAAAACCTGCACAGTAACAGTTTGTGGTGTGAGTTCATCAGTGGCTGGTTTAGTGTGTGACACCGGGTCATTAGAGAAGTCAGTGGAGACACTGACCTGTGAGCTGCCCGTGTGCTCATCCTCATGACACACTGTCACACACTGAATATGTCGGCTTCTCATAAAGTTTTGCTGAGCGTCCGTTTCAACAGACACAGTTTGAGGAAGACGTCCTCCTTCAGGGACAAGGGACGCATGGATGTGGAGGTTTGATTCCTGTTCAGCAGCACAGCAGGCCTTTCCTGCCGTCCATCACCTGTGTTTCCCTGTGAAGATCAAATCTGTTTAAACTCCAGATCCACAAAGTCCAAACTAGCGACGACCTGAAGCCGGAGTGACGTCACCGTAAAGACTTTGATTGATACAGACGCAGTTTGGTGTTTTATTAAAAATTGGATTCTCGGCGCTGACTGCTGATACAGTGAAGACTTTTCTCCGACTGCAGCTCCAACATTTTTATTAGTTATACTTTTTATTTCATCAGATGTCTGAGCAGTAAAATCAATGTGCAGTTTGAGGCTTTTACTCGTCGCTCTGTAGAAGCTGCAGTGAAACCTGCTGCTGACTCACCTTCACCGTCCGTACGTCCGTCCGTCCGTCCGTCCGTCTGTGGTTCAGTGCAGGAAACAACCCGCTGCCACGTCGCGTTCATCGTTTCATCCTGAAGGAAACGTTGCTCTTTGAATAATGGAGCTTTTCCAAAGGCAGCGGTTCCTCAGGTTTGGGTCGATGTTGACGAGCTTCGACTGAGGCTCTGAAAACTACTACTATCACGATCATGGACGCATGGTCTGAATGCAGAGGCAGTTCAGTGGTGGATGCAGCATTAAGGTCTTTATCACTGAGCAGCGGTGAGCGGATGCTGAGACCTTCTCTAGCTGAACCCACTGAGGTGCAGCTGAGCGGCTGACAGTCTCCTCCCGACTGTGTGAAACAGCAGCTGATGTCTGAAGTGAGAGAAACAATAACAGGAGTTGATGTAAGAAGCAGAGGTTTTCTTGTGACGTGGACCGTCGCGCATCCACAGCCTCTGGTTCGAGCACCGTTAGAGTTGAAGCGCTCTGTTGTTGTGGTGATGAGAAGGTGTCAGAAGGTCATTTAGTGTGTGTTATAAGGAGGACAAGGTGCTGCTGCTCATGTTTGTGTGATGTGATATCACCCAGGCGTCTGTGTGCGTTTACACTGGAGCTGCTGTGTAACTCGATCAGGGCTCATGAGAAAAGTGATGTTTTTTCCCTGGTTTGTTGTGTTACAGGTTTCATAGTGTGTGGGTGGAGAACCGTGGGCTGCTCATTTCCTTTAATAACCACACGCCTACTGTCCACTTCATGCTCCAGTCGCAGTCTGCAGATGCTGCAGATGCTGCATGCGTGTGTTCTGCATTTGTTGCCTAATGACTTTGTTCAGTGTAGGATTTGCTGAGTGTGACAGGACGTCCCGGCTCTGCAGCGTTAATGCTTGATCTGTTGTTTGGAGCTTTTCAGATAAGACGCACAAATCCAGTAACTTCCAGCTTCAGACTCAAACCGTTCATTATTATCGTTACTCACACGCGTCACATCATCAGTTACTGTCTTCACGCACACGTTTTATATTCAGGATGTCTTACAGCCTAATTATTAACATCTGTATGATTTTCCTGCTCATCTGTGTCTTTGATGTTTCATCTTGACACAACTGAAGAAAGTGTCTCTAGCTGAAGGTTTCCATGAGTTTATGTTGTACAGTAAATTGATCGTATTGATCATATTCCGGTCACACGGGGACAGGATCCGTCCAGCAGCAAACGTTGCATTAACTCAGGATTTCATTCCACATCTACCGACTTCATCAGAACCTCGGACCCAGCTGTCAGGTTCACCGTCTCCCTGCTGGGTCGCTCTTCTGTCGGTTCTGTTCTTGAAGCATGTCCTCCTGCGCTCATTAAACATGTTTAACCCATTTGTGAGATGTTAGCGGCGTGGTGGCTGCATCGCTAATGGCCTCCTCCTTCTAGAGTTTCATCGTGTGCTCCTCAAACGTTTGCTCCTCCATCGCGTTCTCCTCCATCGCTTTCTCCTCCATCGCATGCTCCTCCATTGCGTGCTTCTCCATCGTGTACTCCTCCTTCTAGAGCTCCTCCATCATTTGCTCCTCCATCGCGTGCTCCTACATCGTTTGCTCCTCCTTCTAGAGCTTCATCGTATGCTCCTCAATCATTTGCAACTCAATCGTTTGCTCCTCCATCGCGTGCTCCTCCTTCTAGAGCTCCTCCATCGCGTGCTCCTCCATCTAGAGCTCATCGCGTGCTCCTCCTCCGCATGCTCCTCCTCCTAGAGCTCCTCCATTGTGTGCTCCTCCACCGTGTGCTCCTCCATCGTTTGCTTCTTCATCGTGTGCTCCTCCATCGTTTGCTCCTCCTTCTAGAGCTCATTGCGTGCTCCTCCTTCTAGAGCTCCTCCATCGTGTGCTCCTCCATCGCGTGCTCCTACATCGTTTGCTCCTCCTTCTAGAGCTTCATCGTATGCTCCTTAATCGTTGGCTCCTCCATCGTGTGCTCCTCCATCGTTTGCTTTTTCATCGCATGCTCCTCCATCATCTGCTTCTCCTTCTAGAGCTCATCGCGTGCTCCTCCTCCGTGTGCTCCTCCTTCTAGAGCTCCTTCATTGTTTGCTCCTCAATCATTTGCTCCTACATCGTTTGCTCCTCCATCGCGTTCTCCTCCATCGCTTTCTCCTCCATCGTTTGCTCCTCCATCACGTGATCCTCCATCGTGTGCTCCTCCATCGCGTGCTCCTACATCGTTTGCTCCTCCTTGTAGAGCTTCATTGTGTGCTCCTCCATCGCGTGCTCCTCCTTCTAGAGCTCCTCCATTGCGTGCTCCTCCATCGTTTGCTTTTTCATTGCATGCTCCTCCATCGTTTGCTCCTCCTTCTAGAGCTCATCGCGTGCTCCTCCTCCGCGTGCTCCTCCTTCTAGAGCTCCTCCATCCTTTGCTCCTCCTTCTAGAGCTCATCGCGTGCTCCTCCATCGCGTGCTCCTCTATCGTTTGCTTCTCCATCGTTTGTTCCTCCATCGTGTGCTCCTCCATCGTGTGCTCCTCCATCGCGTGTTCCTCCATTGCGTGCTCCTCCATCGTGTGCTCCTCCATCCTTTGCTCCTCCTTCGCGTGCTCCTCTATCGTGTGCTCCTCCATCCTTTGTTCCTCCTTCGCGTGCTCCTTCATCGTTTGCTCCTCCATCGTTTGCTTCTCCATCGTTTGTTCCTCCATCGTTTGCTCCTCCATCGCGTGTTCCTCCATTGCGTGCTCCTCCATCGTGTGCTCCTCCATCCTTTGCTCCTCCTTCGCGTGCTTCTCCATCCTTTGTTCCTCCTTCGCGTGCTCCTTCATCGTTTGCTCCTCCATCGTTTGCTTCTCCATCGTGTGTTCCTCCATCGTGTGCTCCTCCATCCTTTGCTCCTCCTTCTAGAGCTCATCGCGTGCTCCTCCCGTCACAGCGTCGGTGCCTCGTAGAGGGTGGGATTCTCTGATGGCAGCGGCAGCAAATGAAGCGCGTCATAGAAGCAATAACAGAACATTGGCGCTGATCCGAATCCCAGCGGAGCGGCCGCTGCGTCTCCTCAGGGATCCGTGAACGTTGAAGACACTTTAGAGCAAACGCTGAACGCCTTTATTCCCTCTGTGGCTCCGACTGTGTGTTTACTTATGTAAGGATTTAATGTAAAAAGCGCGTCCTGCTGGTTTCATTCACACTGGAGGACGAAGACCTGAGATGATCACATGATGACCCCCTGCTGAGATGCTCCTCCTGCTCCTCCTGCTGCTGACTGCTCCCCTTCTGTCTGTCTGTCCGTCAGAGACCAGCTTCCTCCTGGGAAACGCTCAGATCGTGGAGTGGCCTGTAGTTTACAGCAATGACGGCTTCTGCAAACTGTCCGGCTTCCACCGGGCTGAGGTCATGCAGAAGAGCAGCACCTGCAGGTGAGTGCTTCCTCTCTGACAGCTGTTCTGGAGTCAGCTCCTGCAGAACAGAAGCCGTTTAATCGTGTGCTTCCGTTAAAACCTATATTTATATACAGTCCCAGCACTTTGGTTAAAGCCGCTTCAAAGAAGCACTGAGTCATTGTTTACAGATTCTCCAAGGATTCTGCTAAAATCACTTTATTCAGTTTGATGCATTATTCAAGGACGGCGACGGAGGGAGAGGATTAAACCAGCGTCTGTCCTTCTGCACCGATCATTAAAAACGGTTTGATGCCCTGAGAGCTGTTTACACGACACTAACATACCGATATCAGGCATCAGAAGGCTGCAGCTCAGCGGCGTTGCCTCTCGCTGAGGCAGAAGTAGTGGAGGAGAGGAACACTCAGTGAGACTCAGAGGAGTCCAGTTTAGCTGAAGCACGAGGCAGCGCTTCCTCCTCAGTCTCCTGTGGCTGTGGCTGAAGGGCGCTAACAGGACGCATGCTAGCATCAGGTCAGGAACCGCTCCCTCAGCCTCAGGCGTCCATCACCCTCTCACACGCTGTGACTGGTCCCTTCTGACCCAACGCCAACCTTCAGACCCGTCCAGTAGATTCTGCAGGTGCCTGTGACGCTCACCTGATGTAGAAGCTCTGACTCTGGTGCCCATGATGATGGATGCGTAGAGAATCCTGCAGAGTAAATGCTTCTGCCTAATGAGACGGAACCTTTACTGTGTTTCTTACATATGAAGCCAACTGGCCGCTGCTCTGTTCATTCATTAGTCTGTGAAGATGCTGCAGCCGTTGGGAGTGAGAGTAATCACTTAGCCTGATTTCATTAGCTCAGTCCTTTTACACAATAATCACCAGCACGCCAGGAGAAGCAGGCAGAACCGCTGCTGATGCGCTGGTGACAGTGATTTACCACAGGCTCAGAGGCTCAACGATCGCTCACACTGGTGCTTCTCTTTGTAGTTTCATGTACGGAGAGTTGACGGACAAGAAGACCATCGACAAAGTCCGGCAGACGTTCGACAACTACGAGTCCAACTGCTTTGAAATCCTGCTGTACAGAAAGAACAGTGAGTTCCTCCCTTGACTTTGTCTCAGTGTCCCCTGATTTTTGTCCTGAAAACTGAGAGAATAATGCATGACTTCCTGCCCTCGTGTCTGTGGCTGCTCTAACCCTCATTCTCAGCTCACAATGATGGGCGTATTTTCTCTGGGTTAATTATTTAATGGATCTTAGAAATGTAACACATCCCACATCCTAAAACGACTGGTTTTGGCTCTGCTCACTCTAAAACTCCAGTTTATCATCTTTAAAAGGCGAAACACACGCATCACAACAAGCGCAGGCAGGAAATAATAGAGACGGCAGTAAATACTGGAATCGTGAGGGAGAAGCACAATGGGCGAAGTGGGCAGACAGAAATAGTCCCCAATGAAAGTGTCTCACTGAGTGATCGCTTACGAGAGAAGAATGCAGCCGCAAGAAGCAGGAA
The DNA here is from genome assembly GCF_900634795.4 of Betta splendens. Lineage (NCBI taxonomy): Eukaryota > Metazoa > Chordata > Actinopteri > Anabantiformes > Osphronemidae > Betta > Betta splendens. The sequence goes on along the minus strand of NC_040900.2, from coordinate 1,249,760 downwards.
GGGAAAACGAAGAGATCAATTTTAAAGGGGCTTGAATTTGCTGACAAATCAGGTGAGTGGGAGATACAGTACGGAAGAGGGGAGGAATAAAGGAGATGGATGACGTCTACGAGCCGCTCGCGTCCAGACTGATGGAGGACGACGTGACGAACTTCAGCTCCTCACAAAGCGTGAGCTGCTTTAAGGTCCGAGAAAGAGAGAGAGAGAGAGAGAGAGACAGAGAGAGAGAGAGAGACAGAGAGAGAGAGAGACAGAGAGAGACAGACAGAGAGAGAGAGAGAGAGAGACACACACACACACACACACACACACACACACACACACACACACACACACACACACACACACACACACACACACACAGACGCAGCAGTGTGAAGTAATGACCATCATGAAAAAGATGATTGACTCCAGGTGATGCTGCTGCTAAATGTGCTAAAGTTTCTTTTTAAAAGAGGAGGAAAAACATAACTGAGCCCAAAATAATCAAAAAATGTTTGTCGGATAATGGAGCTTCTCTGACAAAGAGTTCAAACAAAGGTGGGCAGGAAACTAGAATCTGGCAACCGGCGAGGACCGCGGAGCCTCCAGGACGTGGGCGCGCGCGTTCTCGTGATCACAACCTCACACTTCACTGAAGCCACAAAAATACACGCAGAGCTCCGAGTTCCACGTGTCAAAGTGATGGGACCGGTTCTGGTTCTGGCGCCGGGCGTTTATTGATCCAGTGCAGAGCTGCAGAAGCACCATGTGTTGCCAGATTGAGACACTTCCACGCTGGAAGGTTCATAGCGAATCACTGCTAGCGACAGAGGAGCAGATCTGAAGCGTTAGCGTCGGTTTGACCACAGCTCACTTTGTTCATCCGCTAATTGCACCGTTTAGATTCTGGGAGAACATTCGTTTGCTTTAGATTCTGGAGGCATTTGATGGCTCATTTTAACATGGAGAGACAAAGGTCTAGTTTTCACAATAAGACGTGTTCCTCTCTTGTTGGTGCCTTTTCTGATGAATGTGTGCGTCTGATCTGAAGCAGTGGGTCACTGGGTCCAACAATCACGGCTCCGCTCCGTCTCGTCAGTGTTTACGTCACGTCTGAGCACCGTTTGTCTTTTCAGGGAGTCCAGTGTGGTTCTACATGCAGGTTGCTCCCATCAGGAACGAGAACGACAAGGTGGTTCTGTTTCTCTGCACCTTTAAGGACATCACGCTTTTCAAGCAGCCCATTGAGGATGAAACCACCAAAGGTGAGCGTTTCCACTGCTGCTCCTCTGTTCAAGCAGTGATGTAACAGCATTCTGTTTATAGACACTTTCAAAATGAATATGAAATGAATAATGATGCATTTGAAGCGTGTCTCGCCACCCACCAGGAAGCAGGTGTTGGTGTTTTAGTACATGTCTTAATGAGACTATTTGATTCCTCCATTTCCTCCTTGTGCATCTTTTGTAACTGGTGCTGGTCCTTCCTCCTCCCCTCTGTCCTCTTCTTCATCCTCCTCCTCCTCCTCCTTCTCTTTTTCCTCCTCCTCCTCCTCCTGTCCACTGTCCTCTTTTTTGTTCTCCTCCTCCCCTCTGTCCTCTGTCCTCTTCTTCATCCTCCTCCTCCTCCTCCTTCTCTTCTTCCTCCTCCTCCTCCTCCTCCCCTCTGTCCTCTGTCCTCTTCTTCATCCTCCTCCTCCTCCTCCTTCTCTTTTTCCTCCTCCTCCTCCTCCTGTCCACTGTCCTCTTTTTTGTTCTCCTCCTCCCCTCTGTCCTCTGTCCTCTTCTTCATCCTCCTCCTCCTCCTCCTCCTTCTCTTCTTCCTCCTCCTCCTCCTCCTCCCCTCTGTCCTCTGTCCTCTTCTTCATCCTCCTCCTCCTCCTCCTTCTCTTCTTCTTCCTCCTCCTCCTCCTCCTCCTCCTCCTCCTCCTCCTCCTCCTCCCTCTGTCCTCTGTCCTCTTCCTCATTTTTCCTCCTTTTTTTATCCCAAACTTGAGCCGGATGAGAGAGAACAAGTCAAATCTTGTTTCCCTGTGATGTGGGAGCGTCTCTATCTGTCACACTGGGTTTGAGGTGGTTGTGATGCTGTCTGGAACCACAGGAACCGTCAGCTGTGGACTGATGCACAGTGTCAGCTTCCTGCCCTGAGACCGCTTCCTGGCAAACTGAACGGCCCCACTGCTCCATTAATGTACACAACACACATGCACAGTGATGGACGTCCTCTCCACAGACCTGCTCACAGGTTGTCAGTCTGATTACTCCATTTGTGACTGGATCGAAGGATCAGTAACAGCACATTTCGTGGGACACCAGCTCCTCTGCTCATATTCGATCAGCTTTGCTGGTTCCAGCAGGCGATGGCGTCGTCTTTGGCCGTGGAAAACGATTGAATCTGAACATAGCAGCGACTACATCTGCATCATCTGAACTCATTACTGAACCAACATCTGCAAATTCAGCAGATTTGACTGTAATGGTTTAACGACCGCAGACCTTAAACGCGCTGCAGCCGCCGGCGCCGGGTCCAGGACGCATCAGTCTGCGTCGTTAGCGAGCCTGACCCGCTGGTCATCGGAGGAGCGGTACCGGTCGCTGCTGCAGCTCCTGGCATCGACTCCACCACACGTCAGCATCAGCGGAGTGTGCGTACGAGCGCACACAGCCCTGTTTAAGCTCCGGAACCCAGCGTGTTCGCGATGAACGTGTGGCTCACGCTGGCTTCTCATCCGTGTTCAGTGGGAGTGAAGATGCTCAGATACAGAGCGACGGCCCTCACCGTCGCTCCAGTCCAGCTCTGTGCAGAAGCGCTGATCAACATCTCGTCTCGGAACTCGCTCCGTTCGGCTGCGTGTGATATTTTTAGTCCAGGCCTTTTGCTTTTTTAAATTTCCACTTCCATTGTGCTCGTGTCTGTTAAATCATGCAGCGTTGCCGTGTTGAGCTCGGCCTGGAAGCTGCCAGCACACGTTCACGGCGGTGTCACCGTGAAATGGGAGTGTTTGTGTCTCAAGAAGAACACGGTTGCCTCCAGTGCAGAGAGTTTGTGGTGGAGGTGTTTAATACTGCCATTATTAGCGCGTGCTGAACTGTAGAAAAGCTGCTACAGCAAACTGCCTCCACCCAGTTAAACTCTGAACGTCCAGAGCTTAATGGCTGCATCTGCCTCATTTGACCAGAATCAACAGGTTCAAATCCATTTCAAAGGCTCCTGTTTATGGGTAATGGCTTCTTCAAAGGCTCGGGTCGATGCGCGAGGCCTCCGCCGTGCTGCTGTTTGCCCTTTCAGACATGCTTTTATTTTTAGAGCAGCGCATACAGTGGAGGCGCCCTCTCCATTCACACAGCAGCAGTTGTGTGTTTACTGTTACTGTCGATTACGCTGATGATTTTTGGTCATTGTGCTTAACTGAGGTCCAGAGATCGTCTCACTTTAACATCTCTGTTAACAGTGTTTAACAGAGCATCAGGTCTCAGTGAATATGAGTCAGGTTCTAGACACAGATGAACGTCAGCGTATCCACGTACTGTAGAGGTCCGAGCGAGGCCAGAACCCAGCAGCTGGTGGTGGGTTCAGGGAGGACGTGGGTCATGAAGGCAGCACTCAGTTCATCGTGTTTGCTGTAAACATGGAGGAACTTCTGGGAAACACTGTTCCATTCATCTGTGGGAAAACGCTGTGGGAATAATCGGACTCCTCTGAGACTGAACTGTGTTTGTGAGATGCATGCGGCTCATTATTGTTTGATTCCTGCAGGATGGACCAAGTTTGCTCGCCTGACGCGGGCGCTGACCAACAACCGCAACACGTTGCAGCAGCTGGCGCCGATCGGCAAACATGAAGTCAGCCACAAGCAGTCGCGTCTGGCAGAGGTGAGGTCACGCAGCGGCGCTGCCCAACGCAGATATCTGGTTGTGTCGTTCCTCACTCACACAAACGCCTCAGAACGTAGAGAGACTCATTCGAGGCTCTGGAGCTGCTGCATGAGCGACGGACGGGACGCGGAGCGGAGGCTTCAACTCCAAGGTTCCTCATAATCACGGGAGGAATGTTCAGAAATCTGAATAAAACTAAAATCTCAATTATAAGTAACAAACTCAAAGAAAACAGGACAAAACATAATTTGAAGGAGTGAAATCAGCTTCCGGTTCATGGAGTAAGAATCTGATCTGTCACCTGAGTTCATCAACTGTTAACACAGCCTCACAGACGCTTTAATAGAGGGAGCAGCCACACACACACACACACACACACACACACACACACACACACACACACACGGTGCTTTTTCCTCTCCCATCGACTGTGGGCCTCGTAAATATTTGATGCTGGGTGGAGGAACAGCAGCGGGGCTCCGTGTGCACTCTGAATGGTTGTGACTGCTGCTCAAAATTTAGAAAATGGATTTTGGGTGGGGAGGAGACGCCTCGTGTCTTACTTCGCTGGAGCTCTCGCTCCTGGTTTATTCATGGAGGTTTGTATGACCGTATCGCCTTTAATCAGGACTTGTTTGAGTTTCATTCCTCCTCAGCACCTGAGGCGAGGACCCGTGTGGGTTTTAGCAGGAAGAGTCACTTCCCCGGTGGTTTAAAGGTGACGAGGGCAGAAAAAGTCTGTGGTGGAGAGCAGGTGAAAGAGGGAGAGAGAGATACATTATATAAGGATAAGACAAGGACAGGATGCGCTAAAAACTATAAACGTGAGTTTGGGGAAAGTGGCCACGACAGTCGCTGTCATGTTGAGTCTGTGTAACCAGTATGTGAGCATGCGTTAGCTCCTGCCACGTCATCATTAAACCAGAAGGTAATGAGAGGTAATATGAGAAATAAGATGATGCTAGAACTGCAGACATGAGGGAGGAGGGGGTTGTAAAGGACGCCATTCAATGGTCATTATCAGTGGTTCAGCCCATACGTATGAGCCGGTAGGTGCCCATCTACCTGCTGGCAGCGGTGAATAGGTGCAGTAGGTCGTCGTCATTGATCCGTAAGGTTGATCACGACTTGGATGATTTAACCAGCAGTCAGTGGGGGCGCTGTTGAGCGGTTGTTGTTCCGACGGGAGGATCAAAGTTTTTAATTTTATTAGCGAGCATAACTTAGCAAGTAGCTAGCGGTATTGTGTTAGCTAACTGTAACCTGAACCCCCCACCCGTTATCCAGCCCTAACCCTAACCACAATAACCTCTAAAGCTGCTTAGCATAGCAACTTAGCTAGCTGTTAGCTGTTAGCGAGTAGGCAGAGCAGGCACCTACTGGCCCGTACGAATGCGCTGATAAGTTCTGATCAGCCCATTCATTATGGCTGATAACATCCGAAGCGGGTGCAGACATGTGAAGCTGTTCCCATTTTACTGCTGAGCTCATGAAAACGAGACGTGTAGCTGTTCTTAGCGCTGGACTCAGGAAGAGGAGACTTGTAGCTGTTCGTAGCTCTTCGCTCAGCCCTGTGGAACGCCCTGAACGCCCTGAACGCTCCGTGGACGTTGCAGCTCATCCATCTGCTGCGCAGCGTGAAAGCCACAGCTAGCGTCGAGTGGCACATTAGCTGTTTCTCCCCACAGCGCCGCCGGGCTGCTAATTGGCAGACTGGGCTCCGGGAGACGTGGCGGCTCTTGACCAGCGGCTGTTTGATTGGCAGCTCTGATGATGAGGATTAGATGAGCTGCAGCTCCGTGTTGGTGCTCAGCTCCTCCAGCTTCTTACTTAAGTGTGAGGAAGCGAGCGTTGGCTTCTGTAGAGGAGGAAGTTTTAGTGCTGAGGTAATAGTGACACTAATACTCCACTGGTTCACTTGTGCTTCGTTAAAGCATTGGAGCAGCTAAAACTGCTGCTCGCAGACCAGCAGCTTGTGTTTATGAATGCTATCCTGACGAATAATCGTGGATTTGCAGCTGCAGACGTGTTGAAGCGTGGCGTCTGTAACAGCTGGAAACTAACAGAGCTGTGGTTTGGTTTGAACAGGCTTTTAGGCTGATGTGTGATCTGAGCGAGGGAACCCAGCGGATCTCTGCTGGATCTAATGTGCTCTTTGTTCTGAGGAGGCCGAGCTCAGTGGGGACGATCACCGCTCCACAAAGTGGAATGTCTGCTTTTAATCCCATTTTCTTTGTCTCATCATCTTTGGCTTCTGTTTCACGTTGAGCCAAATTTATTCATATTGTGGCTTTGTGACCGAGATCTGAGGATGAATACAGATGAAAACTGGAAATGCAGCAGACCCAGTGCCCACACACTCAGAGCAGTAGGTGATAATTAGAAGCAGCCTCACACTACGTCGCGTCTTGTTTACCTTTACCTTCTGAATCTCTTTAGTCCTTCTCACAGTTTGTGCTTTTCTGGAGCTGTGCTGCTTTTTAGAAATACAGAAGTGAAGAAATCCTCATTTTTGTGCCACAAATAAATTTGGAAATGTAAGAGCCCATGAAGCTCAGAGTCTGATCACATGAATAAATCAGGTTGAGGCCAAAAGTAGGAAGCAGTATCAAACGTGGGCCTAGTTAAGGCTCAGCTTCATTTGGGAGTGAATGAGTGAAATCAGATGTAATAGATGGTTTTGATTTAGTTTAGCTTTGTCTTCATCAGACGGACTCATCTCATCTTGTGTCTCCAGGTTTTGCAGCTGAACTCTGACATCCTCCCTCAGTACAAGCAGGAGGCGCCCAAGACGCCTCCTCACATCATCCTTCACTACTGCACCTTCAAGACCACGTGGGACTGGGTCATCCTCATCCTGACGTTCTACACGGCCATCATGGTTCCCTACAACGTCTCCTTCAAGACCAAGCAGAACAACATCGTGTGGCTGGTGCTGGACAGCGTGGTGGACGTCATTTTCCTGGTGGACATCGTCCTCAACTTCCACACCACCTTCGTGGGTCCGGGCGGAGAGGTGATCTCTGACCCCAAACTCATCCGCATGAACTACCTGAAGACCTGGTTTGTGATCGACCTGCTGTCCTGCCTGCCCTACGACATCATCAACGCCTTCGAGAACGTGGACGAGGTACAGTTGTACTGTATGTCGTGTGTCATAGTGTGTGATTCTCTGCACAGACGCCTTTTATTTGAAGCGCTGACATTTAGCGCCGGGAAACTCGAGGCTCGTGGGAAACGGTGTTCTTTAAAGGTCGCTGTAGAACTGTGTGGTGGGTGAAAGTAGCGGGAGGTGGGCTTGTTGTCAGACGTGGATCATGTGACGTGGTGGTGGGTTTCATGCTGCTCTCCGTGTGATGGAATCCGTGGCTCCGGGTCTCTGCGTGACCTCCTTTACACCTGCTTTTATCATCTGCTCCGTATCTTGATGCTGTGTCGCGATAAGGCGAAGGCATTTATTGCAGCAGACTCCAATCTCCTCATCTGGAGGTGGTCCGGTTCTCATTACGGCCCCGGAGCAGCGTGACCCCAAGGACAGATTCAAGATCTGGCCCAGATACAGGTGATTGGTCCTGTGTGATCGCACGGGCGTCTGATGTCCTCGTTCAGACCAGACGTAACCTGTGTTTCTTGGCTTTTAGATCAGTTGGAGCATTTTAAATGAGATATTTTGAATCGTTAGTTGTTGTTGGTCAGAGTGAAGTGAAACCCTCTTTGAACTGTTGAATGAATGTGTCTGTGGGACGTTCAGTCCTGAAGCTGCTGGTCTGATGAGACCAGAGCTGCTCTGAGCCTTTTTCACAGCCACTTACATCAGATGTTGAGGAGTTGCATCAATATGGCCTCAAGTCTATTAGAGGTGATTTTCCACTTGATTTCCTGTGAATGAATTAAACCTGAGTGGATTGAAGTCCCGTCTGCTGAGCGCGTCTTGTTCTTCATTTTCTGGCTGGTTGTGTATTTGTACCTGTGGTGTTGTGTTGTACGTGTCTCTGTGTTTGAGCTGCCAGATGCTGACTTTTGAACCTCTACTGATGTTTCCTGCCAGGGACTGGTTCCTCTCCTCCCACAGTTTGTGGAGCAGCCAGAGGACCAGCAGCGGCCG
>NC_040900.2:1202146-1241698 GCF_900634795.4 Betta splendens | reverse complement strand
CCGTCACTGGAGACTCAGGCCTAAACCAGCGTCTGGGACCGAGCTCCTCTGCTTGTGTTGGTTGCAGGTTGTGCTTCTCCCAGCATTTAGTGCTTAGGTGACGTATGTATTCGTCCCCTGGCCCTGGTTTAGTGGTGAACACAGGCTTTTACGGCACGATGCTCTCACAGGAAACATTCCTTTCTTTAAGTTACAGAATAAATATGTGCCATAAAATAGAATTTCCCTTTGGGCTCAGGTTTTAGCGTAGCTGAAGTATTAGGCTCATACATCTATGACATAATAAAACCTGCTTCCCACTGTATTTATGTGTTTGCCTCTGCCAGCAGTTACTGTACGGTGGATGCTTCATTAGGAGCTGTGTCCTGGCTTAGGTGCCTCATCCTCCAGCTGATGGATGCGATGGAATCCCGCTGGGTGGAGTTTTCTGCGTCTGTCTTTCAGACGGCAGACAGCGCTGAGCGGGGGAGACAGGCTGAGAGGAAATCGATGGCACGTAAATTTCCAGCCACTAAAGAGGACAAAGCCAGAGTCTCTCTTCCACTCTTTGGTAAATTGATGTTTCTTTCCTGTATTAGCAGCCTGCAGGAACGGGTGGCTGCTGACTGATGACACTGTGTGGGAGGCTCAAGGTGCAGCGTGAGGGAAAATGGGAGATGTTATTATAGTCTGGTTGCAGACTGAATTCCCCCGTCGCCTCGTGTGATGGCTGAACCGGTCTGAAGTATTTTTAGCCGTGTTTTGCTGCAGGTCTGAAGACGCGGTTGAGCCGTGCCAAGCCGGTGACACACGGGTGCTGCCAAGCCTCAGACATGCCGACGCACTGCACATGCATATTTATGGTGAGAGCCGCCGTCGCTGCCAAGTCATTACTGGGAAATCTGTTCACGGGAACCTTCCTGCTTCCAGGGACCCTGTGAGACACGTCGGCCCCACGCAGACGCGCAGCAGTTACCAACACAGATGATTGAATCAGGCCGAATACGCTTCAAGTCGTTGTTATTAAATATGTTTGGCCACAGCTGTTGTTGGCAGGTTGTTTGCACATGATGGAATCTATGTAGTAACGTTGGCACATGCTCACATCGGCAAAGTTCTTCTAAACGTGACCTAAAGGTGCAGAGAAAGTTTTTTTGGAGATGCAGTTTTGTGCTTTCGCTAAAATAGCAACACCTACACACAGATGCACACGGGTCAGCATTAAAGACAACAACACAGGAGTCCGGCTGAGGCTGAGGAGGAGTTGTGTTGAGGAGGAGTTGATGCTGAGGAGGAGCTGATGCTGAGGAGGAGCTGATGCTGAGGAGGAGTCGGTGCTGAGGAGGAGCTGATGCTGAGGAGGAGTCGGTGCTGAGGAGGAGTTGATGCTGAGAAGGAGGTGATGCTGAGGTGATGCTGAGGAGGAGCTGATGTTGAGGTGATGCTGAGGAGGAGCTGATGTTGAGGTGATGCTGAGGAGAAGCTGATGCTGAGGTGATGCTGATGCTTAGGTGATGCTGAGGAGGAGTCGGTGCTGAGGAGGAGCTGATACTGAGGAGGAGTCGGTGCTGAGGAGGAGCTGATGCTGAGGAGGAGTCGGTGCTGAGGAGGAGTTGATGCTGAGGTGATGCTGAGGAAGAGCTGATGTTGAGGTGATGCTGAGGAGGAGCTGATGCTGAGGTTATGCTGAGGTGATGCTAAGGAGGAGCGGATGTTGAGGTGATGCTGAGGAGGAGCTGATGCTGAGGTTATGCTGAGGTGATGCTGAGGAGGAGTCGGTGCTGAGGAGGAGTTGATGCTGAGAAGGAGGTGATGCTGAGGTGATGCTGAGGAGGAGCTGATGTTGAGGTGATGCTAAGGAGGAGCGGATGTTGAGGTGATGCTGAGGAGGAGCTGATGTTGAGGTTATGCTGAGGAGGAGCTGAGGAGGAGTCGGTGCTGAGGAGGAGCCGTGCTGATGCTCCCTCCTGCAGCAGCGCTGCTGTGAGGAGGCACATGCGTGTGAAGCCTGGCAGGGTCTGAAGTCACCTGCTGTCACAGAGGAGCGCCGGAGGAGGAGCGCTGACCTTTCTGCATTGTGTGCACGCTGACGGAGCTGGGAGGAGGCCGAGCGCCACGCAGGCACGAGTCTGAGCCCGTAACACGTCACGTTAGAGCCGAGGGAGGAAGGAAATGAAAGGATGCAAGCTCTGCGCTGCGTTCTGGGAGGAGGAGAGCAAGGAACGCACGGTAAAAAAGTGGAGGCTAATCAGACCTAGCTTATCGCTGCTCAGCCCCAGAGAAACGTCCACATCGACCAACAAACCGAGACGTGCTCACGTGTTATGTCCTGATTCTGCCTCCGGTTTGTGACGGTGGGACCGTCTGTGGAGGCCTGGTGCCTAAAAGCTGAGTCTTTGTTCATTTTTAATGCTGCTGGGTTGAGCAGAGGAAACATGTTAAGCTCTGGCGCTGTCAGGAACACGCAGCAGCGCATCCACTGCTCTGAAAGTTCCCGGTGGAGGCCTGATCTCCGTCAGCACGTCCGCCTGCGCCTGTTCGGATAAACAGGTGCTTATTGCTCTTGACTCATGCTTCTTTCATCTGAGCGGCTCCGTCCTGTGGCATCTTAATCTGGAGGCATTTACATGTGAGCAGGGAACCCGGGTCCCAGAGGAGGAACTGGGAGCACTGGGAGGAAGACGGGCAGCAAATATACAGGAGGTTGTCGTGACAACCATCTGACGCCTTCAGTGCACTGTTTGTGGATCTTGGGGTAGAGACAGAAACTCAAACCTGATGCTGATGAGGTTCTCACTGATTTTGCATAGTGTTACTGTATGACCCAGTCTCACACGGCTCCAAACCCACAGCTGAAGACTGGTGGCCGCCTCCTGCTCGTTCCTTCTCATTCTGGGATGGTCGTGAAGCTGTTTACTCCATCATCAGGGAACATCTGTCAGTCTGAGGGAGGATGATGTTCATGATGCTCATTGAGCGGTGACGGTTAAGCAGTCATCAGCGCTGAAGTTCCAGTGTGGAGCAAAAGCTCAGCTGAGTCACTGAGGATGAAAAGAGGCCACGCGAGGAAGCAGCGCTGGATGCAGCTTGTTTGCAGCTGAGGATGATGAGGTTGAGGCTGGAAGTGAAAGACAGGAAGGAGGTGAAAGCTGAGAGGAAACTGCTGAGAGCAGCTTGCTCGGCCTCAGCGGCTCCTTCATTACATAAGCCGTGGTCTGAGTCGTTAGACATCCCGCTGGCTTCCATCGCGCCTGTTTCTCCGCATGCTCCAAAATGAGAAAAGCCCTAATGTTGCTAAATATTTAGCTGCGGGTCGTACAGTGCCGGTCCCCGCTGCTCCTGACACTCTGCCTTGGTAATTGTGCAGAGCGTTCCAAAGCCTCTGGGCTCCGGCTGTTGCTCCTGTTGTGGAAACTAATCACTTTTGTTTATTCTGAGAGTCTTTGTCCAAAAAGGACACGGATCAGGTACGAATGCAGAGAATGAGGATCAAGACCTCAGTGTGATGTGTTCGTTATGGTCTGGATGCTGCTCACACACACACACACACACACACACACACACACACACACACACACACACACACACACACACACTCTCTTAGCAGGGTTTTTTGCAGACTCTGTACCTGTATCTGCTCTCACTTTTCAATAAAACGGATCCTCATCCTCTCACCTTTACTGAACTAAAACGAACCCAACACAGTGAGTCTACATGGTGACAGTTGGGGGCTCCGTGTGTGTGTGTGTGTGTGTGTGTGTGTGTGTGTGTGTGTGTGTGTGTGTGTGTGTGTGTGTGTGTGTGTGTGTGTGTGTGTGTGGTCCGTGACCTGCCGTCAGATGGACTTTTGGCCCGTAGACGCCCCACGCGAGGTGCTGCGACGCCTGCGGACAGTAACGCGTCTCAGAATAGACTCTGCATCAGCCTCAGCCTCAGCACCAGCTGAGCCTGGACCCAGTGAGGGACGGGTGTGAGCAGAGACGCAGCAGCCGCTCGTCCACCGCTTATAAGGTGGCTTTAGTAGCAGACTGCACAGACGTGGGGAGAGATTGGACCCAGCATTAACCTCCCACAACAGAACAGGCTGAACCTGCTGAAACATCACAGCAACACTGGAGGAAACCAGTTGCAGTATCTTTACTTTTACTCACTCATTCTTTTTCTTTTTATGTTTCTAACAAAGTTTTCAAAGTGTTAATTGCTGCAGGCAGCAGCAAACGCGTGCATGTGTTATTATAAATGCAGCTTCCTGTTCGAGAGGTTCAGTGTTTAGGAAGCATCTTGATTTGAAGGTGCGTGTTGTGAGGACCGGCGACGTGTCTGGACTGAACCCGCCTCTCACCCTAAAGCTGGTTGGGACAGGCTCCGCCCCCCGCCCCCCCTACGGGCACCGAGCCTGTGTTCTGTCAGTGAACCTGGAGTAACCGTTGCCTCCCCTCTGTCTCCCACTTGTTCCACCCCCCCCATCTTTACCCCCAGGGCATCAGCAGCCTGTTCAGCTCTCTGAAGGTCGTCCGCCTGCTGCGTCTGGGCCGAGTGGCCAGGAAGCTGGACCACTACCTGGAGTACGGCGCCGCGGTCCTGGTCCTGCTGGTCTGTGTGTTTGGACTGGTGGCCCACTGGCTCGCCTGCATCTGGTAAACATCATTTACACCTATAGCAGCTCTTCTATGTCTGATACTGTCTGATTATTAAAGAGCTGGAGTGAAGAGGCATAAACTCACTTTAACACACTAAGCCTTAAATGCTGTTTATGCTCCTCAGTCTGCTCTTATGTTATTGATTCATGCTTTAATAACCATAATTAAGGTTTGCGGCTCATCGCAGATCCTTGAGTCGAAGCGATGAAGGACGTGAAGTCTGGCTTCTTCTTGTAAAGTTGTATAATCTTTGAGGGCTGTTCAGCTCCTTGGATGTTTTTGCTGTTGTGTCAACAGGTACAGCATCGGCGACTATGAGGTCATCGACGAGGCCACCAACACCATCAAGATGGACAGCTGGCTGTACCAGCTGGCCATCAGCATCGGGTCCCCGTACCGCTACAACGCCAGCGGGTCGGGCCGGTGGGAGGGCGGTCCGGGCAAGGACTCGCTCTACATCACCTCGCTGTACTTCACCATGACCAGCCTGACCACCATCGGCTTCGGAAACATCGCCCCCACCACAGACGGGGAGAAGATCTTCTCTGTGGCCATGATGATGGTGGGATGTGAGTAGGAGACGCCTCCCTTCGCTGTGGTCTCAGATGATGCTGCTTACGCGGTCCTGTTTCTCTTTACCAACCAGAGCTTTAGACTTCAGAGCTTTACTCTGAGGCTGCTGCAGGTTTATCCTGATTTATCAGCGATGGTTTCATCCGTCCCGTCTTTGTTTCTTCCTAATTTGGTTTCAGTCAAACTAAAGTCTCTCGTGTCTGTGTGTGAAGATCTAATGGAACCCTTTATTTAAGTCTTTGGAGCTCCTCTTTCTTCCTGCTGCTTCTTGTGGTCTCACTGTTTGTATCAGTGTCTACATCCTGGAGGAAAAGTTCCTTTCAGGCATTCATTTTGTACATCGTGCAGATTGTTGGTAGTGTGGCTTCATGTGCCACAGGGCGCATCAGGGGCTCTGAGGACTAATCCACAGGGGGCGCGGCCCCTGCATCCACCTACGAAGCCTCATCTGTTTACTCCTGAACTCGGAGGCCTGATCCGTCCTTGGATCTTATTGATCCTGCTGTTTGCTGTTTGAATGATTCCACGCGTTTGCTTGACTTACTCTTCATCCCTTCATGCAAATGAGCTGCACACTGTATAATGGAGGACGTGTTTGGCTGCTGGTTTCAAACCTTAGATGTGTTGTTTTCTCTTCAGTAAATAAAAACAGGAAAACTCAGTGTTTTCTGTTTCTAATGAAGCTCCAGTGAATACAAGTTGATTAATTCAATTTAGCTCAGAATAAAATTACTGGATGTTTGAAAACATCGTAGTCTCTGTTGTAACGAGTCGATGCTTTTACTCTGAAGCTTTGGATCCTGTAGCTGGTTTTTCTGCAGGAAGGACAAACCAGAAACTGAAGCCAATGGTTATTTTTAAGAGCGTTAAGTGTTTCATGCGTTTCTTAAAGTCTTGGCGAAACGTCGGACGAGCTGTCAGACTAATTTAGAAGCTGCCAGCGCTCCGGGACCTGGTCCGAGTGGGGGATTTGGACCCTGCGAAGCCTTCTTTTTTTTTTGGACAGGGGTGTTTTTCCTTTTTTGTCTCGGCCCGATCTGTCGCCGCCCCGGAGTTCAGTATCGGGACCGAGCCAGAACCCCTCTGGGCTGTTTTCCACTGTGTTGGGTCCTGGCAGCTGGACAGTGAACTGTCTGAGCTCGGTAGTAAACAATACACAGGCGTGATCTGCTGCTGGTGCCGGTTCTGTCTGGCTGTGACTGATAGTCTTCAAACGGCTGCGTGGCCACTTTCCTTATCTCGGCAAATGAGCGCTGACAGTGGGGGTCCAGTAACTTAGCTTTTCACTGGACACGGCCTCATGAATCAGTTAAAGCAGAGAGAAAAACCATGCAGTCCCTCCTCCTGTTAAGGAAGTATTCAGATCAGGTTTGGCCCGTTTGTGAGAACACGCTGAAGTTGCCAGGTTGTAAAAAGTCTCCTTCGTGTGACACCGACTCGTCTGTCCTGAACCACGTCAGACATAAAGTCACAGAGTTTAAAGATGTAAAATAAAGTTTATTACTTAAACACAATTCACAGAGGAATTGAGAAATAAAGAATTATTAAACCAACTAATCATGAGAACGTGAAGTAGTTGTAGTGGTGTGTGTTATATGAACCTGGACCTTGTATCAGATCACACACGTCTGATGTGTTTCCCCTCCGTCAGCAGGGATTTATTTCGTTATTACACAAACGCCCCTGAATAAAGTGAGTGGAGGCTCGGAGGCCTCCTGCTTCGCTCAGTCTTTGACTTCAACGTTAATCCCTCCTGACAAATGCTATGCTGGCGACAGAAACCAAATGTGAGGAGGCGTCTCGTCTAAAGGGAAAATGGCAGATTGGGCCTGTGGTTGATTGACGTGAAGCCCCGATTTCTGAGTTTGGTAGAATTAGAAGTAGGTCATCAATGAAGGACCCGCTGCGAAATAACTACAGTTGCAGTGAATCTGCAGACTCAGCAACTGGTCTGATTTCGTTTTGAATGATACACGCAGTGTGATGATACAGAATCTTTGTCTGAATAGAGATGACTCATTGTGATGACGCTCCTGAACATTGAAGCAGGACTTTTCTGCCTCTGTTAATCATCTTTAAGTCCACGGCTACAGACCGTGACATGTGGAGTCGAATGATGACATGTTCTATGAACACGGGTCATTTCCTGTAGAAACCAGCCCCTAAAAGTCTGCTCTGATCTGTAACTCACCGTCTGCTTTGTTTCCAGTTTTCCTAAACGTAGGACTCTTTCCAGCCTCGCTGTGAGTTTCCATCTCTCTCCTCGTGGTTCTGGCTCTTGGTTCCAACCTGGTTCTATTGTGTTTGTCACAGTCGCGCTGCTTCAGCTTCTATTTTCCTGCTCGTTCAGCACTTCTGAAGCAGCCGACTGCACCGTGAAGCATGCGATGATGCAAGAGGCGCATGCGTTCTGCTGCTTCCAGCCAACATCACATCTTCTGCCCCGGTTCAACTCACCCGCCTCGAACTGAAACGGTTCTTCACACTAACGGCTGGAGTCAGTAAAGTTATGATCAGACACGTTATAAGACTCGTTCTGCCGTCGCTCACACCTTGGAGGACGAGAGCTCGATCTCTTCCTGTTTTGACTCATCATAAGAACGCTGAGCAGATCCAAATGTATTTCTGTAGAGGTTTAAGTGGAACGTGAGGTGAGGCAGGAGTACCCGGCTCCAGCTCGCAGGAAATTATGGGCATTACCTGGGCTCCTGTTTGCAGCGCCAGTGGTGGACCCAGCCAGGCGGAAGGATGCCACCGGTTGGGCCCGGGGAGCCCAGTGTGACGGCTGAGAACACACTGTCCCAGACTCTGTGGGAGCGGAATAAAGGAGGGAGGTGACCTTTATTAGCTGCCCTATTATTTGTTTAAAGCACACCTGAAGGAAAGGGCTCAGGTGAAGACGTTTCCTGACCCGCCCCTGCTGCCCATCCACCGCTTCCCCAACCCTCCCAATGACAGCGGAGGAGATGGAGAAGGTGGGCGAAAACGATGCCTGGAGATGGAGAGGAAGGGAAAGAGATGAGCCAGAGGTTGAAGAGGGGGAGGCAGTGAAATGAGGGGATGAGAAGATGAGCAGAGGCTGGAGATGTCGTCCTCTCTGGCTGCAGCTGAGATGCTGTGATTAACATGGAGAGGAGCCCGTCCAGGAGGAGGAGAGAGACTTTTATTGTATTTCCTGATGCTGTGGGAGGCTCTGATGTGTGTGGCCTCTCTCTGACAGCAGCAACCGCCAGCTGATTAGTCCACTAATCCATAAAGACCCGTCTTCCTCTGTGTCTCATCACTTTTTCTCTCCAGCTCTCATTATCTCCCGCTGTCCCCACTTTTTCCTGCAGGCGTCCCTTCATCTCTGCTGAGCCCCCGTCTCTGGAACTGTTCCTTTCCTCGGAGTCATTCACATCCGAGCCTCTGTCCTCTGCTTCCAGGAGAAACCACCGCAGCATCAGCACCGGTCTCAGATTGGCTCATATTCATAGATATCAGCTGCAGGAGGGCCCTTTGTTCTGACGCCCGATGGTTCTGTTCTCCTCTGGTCTGTAACGGGTTCTTGTCCATTGGACAGCGGTGGTGTTTGTGTCTCGTCCTGCTCGGACTCTGCACGGGGCTGGTGCTGAGGCAGACGAGCCGTGGATGCGGGTCCTGACCTCGTGTTTCTGCCTGTTGCAGCCTCCTGTGGCTCCTCTGAGGATCCTGTGGCTGTGCCGTATTCACCGTTCTGCCCTCTAGGGGTTGCGTTACCTCACTCCTGGAGACTGCTCTTATTCTCTTTCATCACCAGGCTCTGGAAAGTCACAGCGCTGTCCGTAACAGAATGCTGAACACGGTGCCGTGTGCACAACGGGCGCCTTGATGCTCTGAATAATAAATGCAAAGAAAGGATTACAGTCTTTTTGCTTCGCTTGCAGAGTTTCACCTCAAGGTCTTGGAGTGAAGTAGATCTCCAAACAAGGATGTTGTCACAGAGATGCTGCAACACCAGGAATGTTTCCACCTTCATCCACGTCTGCTTATGTTCCACTGATGCAGCTGTGGAGGAGATGAGATCCTTGGAAAGCAGATCCCAACTCTGGGCTTATTCTGCGATAGATGATGAAGAGTAAACACCGGTCCTGTTGTATTGATATGAAGGAGAAAGCTTGTTTTTTATCTGTGAATGCTTCCGTCGCCTACGGAGTCCCAGACAAACGTTTGCTCTGATTTGTGCTTTTGTTGTCGGCCATTTACTGACTCACTCTCCCTGGTGCTCTGTGAACACTATACATCTGCATTCACATAATGACTTGGTGCATAATGTGTTCCTGCCACCATCAGACTGACGCTGTCAACAAATCCATCCATCCATCAGTGAAGCAGAGCAGGGGGGAAATAACAAGGCAGATGTATATGTTAGTGTTCTCAGGGATCCTTTGACACTAATATTGTGATTAAGTGTGTAATTTAGTAATTTAGGAACCACAAACAAAAGAAAACCAACCTGCTGTGGGTCTGTAGAGAGAACAGAGTCCGGCGGTTGAACCACAGGAGATCTGTGTCATGTTAAAAACACAGATGTTCAGACAGTGAGTCTGATCCTTTCTGATCCAGAGCCCTGATTCTGTGTGAGATGTGGACAGATGAGCAGGTGGACGTCCTCCTCAGGCAGGAAGGTCCAGCAGCTGCCTCCTTGTCGACATGGTAACCGCAGAAGGAGCCTCCTGCTCCTTCACGCTGTCAATGCAGAATGCTGCTGTCGAGTAAAAGCCCTCTGAGGTCATTACTGTTCAGTTGAAGAGGAACCCGGATCACGTAGATGAATCAGAACCAGGCTGGTGCTGTGTTAGTGGACCCCATATAGTTAGAGATGAACCTCTGGCGTCTTTGTGGACTGGGAGTCGCTGAACGTCCACATGTAGAAGGTTCACGCTGCGTAACCACTAAAGGTCTCTGCTCCTGAATCAGTGATCGACCGGTGATCGGCTGCTTCCCCAGGATCAAAGACGTGAGTTATGAGCAGCCCCGACTGCTCATAACTCCAGTTCCAGTGCTAGTTTGTCTGTATTGACCATGACTCTCACTGTGGGTTTAATGCACTTACCAGGGCAGTGTGTTCATTTAAGGAAACCCATGACGCTGCTCCCTTTGACTCGCGCCCGTGTTTGTGTGTCGGTCGACTCAGCGTGCGGATAATTGATCCTCAGCAGTGACCACAGGAACCGCTAATTGCTGTGTGTCTGCTTGTCGTGAGGAGGATGGTTCTGCAGATCAATACAACTATCAGTAGCAGATTAGTTGCTTTTCAATCAGAAATGTTTCCCAAGGTGGAGATTCTTTATGAAGAACCTGATCAGGATGCAACTTTTCTGGACGTGTTAAAATGCTGAAATGAGACGTGAACGCGAGGAAACGTTGGTTCTGTGCCTTTTCCTGATCCGGTTTGTTTACGTCCAGTCTGTGTGAGATGCTCGGTGGAACCAGGCGCTGGCCACAGCTCAGCGTTGCTGTGTGTTTGCACACTGGTCCCAGGACGTATTCATAGTGTGATGGATTCATTTTAGCTCAGCCTCTGAACAAATTACACCAACTAAAAACATTAGCAATAAATTTCACAACATTATGCTGGAGCTGAGCCTCAAATAATTAATCAGTTTCATCTATTTCACGTGTGCTCTGTAAATCACCCGGAGCTTTGGGTTTGTAGTAATTCACCCCCCAATTCCATAATCATAACCAGCTGTAATCGCCCTCGTGGTGAATCTCTTCCCGCTCATTCATTTATGAACCCAATCTCCTGATCATTCCCACAGTGAAAAGCCTCTAAAATTGGCAATCATTCCCTATTTTTATTCTAATTTTTTAATTTCTGCTCTTGTAATTTATGCCGGATCCATCGCTGCGACGCCTGCAGTCAGACAGGTAGCTTAGGGATAATTGAATCAAGCAGGTGCCAGGATGATAGATCTGTCCTTCTCAGGTATAATTGCTGACGGAGGGAAAATGGGGCCAAGCTGTGATTACCACAAGTCCCCGAGCGTGTGAGCTTTCATCACTGCCACCTACCTGTCTCACCGGCTGATCCTAGTATCCCCGTTAGGAGATCTCGTGGAGCAGGGAGCGTGAGCCTCACCCTCAGACGCTTCATAGCCAGACAGCGAGTGCAGCCGCAGATCCTGGATGAGCTGGAAGGTCGATGAGTGTCGGCTGCAGGTGTCACCTGATGCTGATGCACCGTTCAGGCAACCAAGGACTAGGCAGAGCACAACTGAAACACTGGCATCAACTGAAGGGACAAACCAGCTCGGTTTATGGCAGCTCCCACACAGCGACGACCCCGAAGCTCCGTTTAGTGTTAGTGTTACAGCGTAGTCACTTTTTGACAACACAAAGTTGGCGTCAAACAAACTGTGTTTGACTTCAGAGCTAATTCCTATGTAGCGTCCAACAGTAATTATCATTATTTATATTAATTTCAGGTTGTTTCTCACTCACAGGGTCACAGTTTTTTTCATTTATCAGCGTTTATTTACATATTGGCCCGAAATCCCAGTTCGTGGCAGATGACGTAGAAGCCAGTTAGTTTTCTGTTTCACAGCTGTAGGACCCATGTCTGCTATTGGAAGCAGCTCTGCCTGTTACTTCATGTCCAATGCGACGCCTGGACATGAAGTTCTTCCTTTCATTTCTTAGCATGTTTATTGGAATCCGTTGTCTGTAAATGGGCTGAACTGATGCTCGTTTATTTCCTCTGGCCATGTCCTCGTCTCACATGCAGTATTGGCTGTTATTCCCCAGTCGCAGCAGCTCAGATGTTGGTCCCTGCTCATAAACATGTCCTGTTGTTCAGCACCGTGCTCCTCCATGACTTCATTAGTGCTGCCTGGGCTCGGCTCCCGCTCCGCTGGGACCCGGCCCGGCCCCTCACGGCCTTGTTACCCTCAGCAGCCAAACCTCCGAACTGGATTATTTGTTCTGTGTGTTAATTCAGTTCCATTATTCAAAGTATAACTCTTTGTCTAAACATGACTACCAACATGTGCTCAGAGCATTTGTGTTTAGTGCATCCTAATATTCAGAAGCATTTCTGGTTTGTGCTGTTTGTGGAGCTCATGGATCCAGTTCTGCTCAGGCTGCAGGTCCCAGATTGTGTCCCGACCTTTTTGGTTTCGATCAGCGCTGTTGTTTTCATTTTTAAAAGAAATGTAGACAATGTTCAGATGCTTTAACGCAAATGTTTAAGGATGATGTAAAGCTGTTTGGACAGAATTTTAGAGGAAACGCAGCTCGTGTGATCTGGGAAAGAGCTGTAGCTTCACACAGAATCACAGGCGCTGCGTTTCGATGCCTCAATGCAGATTTACGACTTTACAGAGAACTCTGAGTGAAAATGAGCTGTTTTATTACTTCTTACACTTTTTTAAAAGTTAACATAACTTTGAAAAGCAAATGCATGATCTTTAATGTTTTGAGAAATAAAAGCATCAATTCAGAAGGAAAAGTGCAGCTGAGGTCTCGTTTGTGCAGAGACTCAACGAGCTGAACGCTGTCGCTCTGTTCACGGAGAACGTTTCTGCTGATGCTTGACTTGAAACCAAACCTCCTGAGCGTTTTTGCCTCACTTTAACCAGCGTCCAGCGTCCACTGCTGGTTGTGAAGTGCCACTCGCTCCAGAACCCATTATCTCAGCGTTAAGCAGTCTATTAAGTCGCCCTAATGAAAAACAATGCACATCTGAAAGACTGCAGAAAAAGCGTATTTACTGAAGAGGACCGACAATTACAGAGGCTGTGTTTGACGGCGCGGCCGTGACGAACGCCTGCTCAATCATCAGTCAATATTTACTTTGAGGCAATCAGACAGAATGCCTCACTTTCCCACAGAGGGTGTGATGCATGATTACAGCTCGTCGCCAGACTCGCCGCTGAGGCCTGGAAGCTGCATCACACGGGCCGTGGTGGCGCCGATAACGGACCCGGCTGCTGTTTGGAGCTTGTGCTGTTTTTATGCTGCTGTGTTTGTGTCAGGCTCCAAAAATGATAGTGATAATAATGTTAAAAGCACAGCAGCAGGAAACTGAGCCTCCACAGTGACGTACGTCCACGTTGGCTCATTCTCTGTTCGTCCCTCATGACAAAGACATGAGGTTCTGGTCGGATTGAAAATGACTCCACCAACTCTGTCTGTGCGTCCGTGTCCTGGTCCATGTCCTCAGGGCGTCTGCGCTGCGGGCGCTGATGTTGGACTGACACGTTGCTTATTCGTGCTGACAATTTATCTTAAACTCCTCCGGCAGCTTGATCCAGAACCAGGAGCGGTTCTGGCTGGGCTCAGCAACAGTTTCCTGATCCAGTTGAATTTGTTTATTAACGTGTACAGGTGAAAAAAGGTTTAATCCCAACCTGCTCTGAAGCTCAAACATTTGATCGTTTATTGCGTATCGGTGCATTAACACAACGAGGCTCAACTCAGAACACTGACTGTGTTTAAAACGGACCCACTAATGTCGGACCCACTAATGATTTGTCAGCGTGGCGTCTGGCACCTTCTCCACATCCGGGCTCAGGTATCTGTAAATAAGCCGTCTGCCGGTTGCTCAGCTGGAGACGCTTTAAAAGCGAAGCTGCCGTCAGAGGTTCTGTTCTGTTCTGTTCTGTCAGAGGCAGCGGTTCTGTTCTGTTTTGTCAGAGGTTCTTTTCTGTTCTGTTCTGTCAGAGGTTCTGTTCTGTTCTGTTCTCTCAGGGGTTCTGTTCTGTTCTGTCAGAAGCAGATTTTCTGTTCTGTTCTGTCAGAGGTTCTGTTCTGTTCTGTTCTGTTCTCTCAGGGGTTCTGTTCTGTTCTGTCAGAAGCAGATTTTCTGTTCTGTTCTGTCAGAGGTTCTGTTCTATTCTGTCAGAGTCAGAGGTTCTGTTCTGTTCTGTCAGAAGCAGAGGTTCTGTTCTGTTCTGTCAGAGGCAGAGGTTCTGTTCTGTTCTGTTCTGTTCTCTCAGGGGTTTTGTTCTGTTCTGTCAGAAGCAGAGGTTCTGATGATGCTCTTGTGTCAGGGATGATGAAACCGGACCGTTTACGTTTCTGTAAATGAATGACTACCGCTGGAGCGGCTCCTTCATTTGCTCAGATTGTTTTCATACAGTACCTGTTGCCGTGGTAACTGTAAGACCCCTCAGTCTCACCTGAACCGAGCACTAAGATACAGACTCTCTTCAAATCCTGGTGAGCGTTTGTGGTTTCGGCTGCAGAAACGTCTGAGGGAATGTGTGTCTGTGCTCAGGTGAGGCTGAGCCACCGAGTCGCCCAATTAGCAGCTTGTTCTGCTTGTTCAGCTGAGGTTAGCGTGGCGTCATTAAGACTTAGTTCCACCTCGTCAGAGTCCTCCTCTACTGCCAGGCGAGGTCCTGGAAGGTGCTGTAGGGTCCTGGAAGGTGCTGGAGGGTCCTGGAAGGGGCTGGAGGGTCCTAGAAGGTCCTGGAAGGTCCTGGAAGGTCCTGGAAGGTGCTGGAGGGTCCTAGAAGGTCCTGGAGGGTCCTAGAAGGTCCTGGAAGGTACTGGAGGTTCCTGGAAGGTGCTGTAGGGTCCTGGAAGGTGCTGGAGGGTCCTGGAAGGGGCTGGAGGGTCCTAGAAGGTCCTGGAAGGTCCTGGAGGTTCCTGGAAGGTGCTGTAGGGTCCTGGAAGGTACTGGAGGGTCCTAGAAGGTCCTGGAGGGTCCTGGAAGGTCCTGGAAGGTGCTGGAAGGTGCTGTAGGGTCCTGGAAGGTGCTGTAGGGTCCTGGAAGGTCCTGGAAGGTGCTGGAAGGTGCTGTAGGGTCCTGGAAGGTGCTGTAGGGTCCTGGAAGGTCCTGGAGGTTCCTGGAAGGTGCTGTAGGGTCCTGGAAGGTGCTGTAGGGTCCTGGAAGGTCCTGGAGGTTCCTGGAAGGTGCTGTAGGGTCCTGGAGGGTCCTGGAAGGGGCTGGAGGGTCCTAGAAGGTCCTGGAAGGCCAGCAACTGAAGCGGAGCGCTGTTTATCTCCCCGGTGAAGCGCTGCCCCTTCGTCTGTCGCTGCTTCTCTTCGCTCCTCCTTCACTTTGCGCTTCTGTGTCTCTGTTTGCTTCTGGTTCTCGCTGCTACTGTGCGATATCCTCTGAGCTCGGGACAGCGGCTCTGCTCCTTTTGTTCTTGGTTATCGCCCTTCCTCACAGACAGTTCCTCAGCTGCTGTCCGTCCAGCTCTCCTCTCTCCGTGTTTTGTGCGTTCACTCGCTCCCGCCTCCATGTTTTGTGTTACACCAGACCCCTGCAGCTCCTTCTTTATGTTCTTATGTACATTGGCTGAAGGAGGAGGAGTGGGGGGACAAAGAGGCAGAACTATTTTGAGTGAGGTCTCTATGGAAACAGTGGCAGCAGCAGGCTAAAGAGGACGCTGATGGCTTCAAGTTCAAGAGGCGGAGAAGTCAAAGTCATCGCTGCTTGTTTCATACAATCGTCAGCATTTCGCTGTTTTTTGACTCTTCTGCACTTTTGCACATCTTGGCCGGTGACTGGTGACAGAACAGAGAGGCTCAGTCTTCTGGTTTGTCGGTGCAGTAAATATTAGGTGGTTTGCAGCTTGCAGTAACTCTCCTGTGTCCTTGTGTCCAGCGCTGCTCTACGCCACCATCTTTGGAAACGTCACCACCATCTTCCAGCAGATGTACGCGAACACCAACCGCTACCACGAGATGCTCAACAACGTCAGGGACTTCCTGAAGCTCTACCAGGTTCCCAAGGGCCTGAGCGAGCGGGTGATGGACTACATCGTCTCCACCTGGTCCATGTCCAAAGGCATCGACACGGAGAAGGTGAGACGGACGCGTGACGCTGTCTGAACCCACGTTTAAGCACAACGTTTACTGCTTCTGAAGCTCTCGCTCACACAGCTGTGTCGCACAGATGAGACAAAACGCCACCAACAAAGCAGCAAAATGAAAAGGGTGGAGGCGAAGCAGGAGGATGAGCCCAGAGCAGAAAAAGCACGGAGCTCAGAGGTTTTCCTCAGTGAGCCTAATTTGCCCAAACGCAGGCTGAGACAGATGGGACCAGTTAATGTGGAGCGCTAGCTGCTCCGTGGCTCCGTCCATCTGCTTCCTGCAGGGTTTAAACACATGCATTAAACAGATCACAGTATCGCGCGTTTGGCTGAGGCTGAGGTCAGGGTCAGAACACGGACCTGAGTGGAGGTGAATCTGATCCACAGACTCACGGGCGCCGGTCTCGTTCTTTGTGTGTTGTTGTGAATCAGAAGCCGCTTTGGCCCAGTCCTGTTCTGTAGTCGTAGTTCTGGTGTTTATATAAGCTCATCAGAGGCTTCCCACCCTCACTACAAATACCTCACCATCAGTGCTGGGGCCAATTAGTGGGTATTTTCTGCCACTTTGGGAGCTGTTCTACACTATGTCAGCTGTTTATTCAGACACACACAGACTCCTCCTGATACTAAGAATACCTGCACCTTAAATAGTGAAAGCAGCCAGAGACTAAAAGCTTTCAGATGAATTATTATCGTCCCTTGGCTCAGTTTGTTCACTGTTAACCAGCTGGGATCATGTTTGACTTTCTCTGTTTCTATCTGAATGCTAAATCAGCTGGACAAAAAGATTTAGGAATGTACATTTGCAGATGATGTTTTGAACGCAGCTGGGTAAAAACAGCACATGAGCACCACAGAGTGAAACCCACCCTGTTCTGCAGCTCAACACTTCAGCCACGGAGCTGCTGAATCTGAATGACACCAACCAGACACCACCTCTGGCAACTCGCCCTGCGGAGGAAACGAGGGAGATGTTTACAAGTGTTTGAAATGAAATCCAGACCTGCTTTTTAATGTTTCTACACTGAATTCGATTCAATTCTGAGTCTGCTTCCATGTTGAACCTTTTACAAACATGATCCCCACGTGCACCTTGTCTTCTCAAACGTTTGCCTCCATCAGTTATTGTGTGAATTACAGTATCTTTTGACACAGTGAACCCTCAGAAGGAAAACGGAGCGAGATGGGAGTTACTGAACCCTCCGCTGTCGTTGTCAGTTCGATGCCAGACTCACAGTGACTCCCTGCTGTCTCCTGTTCTGCAGGTCTTATCCATCTGTCCCAAGGATATGCGGGCCGACATCTGCGTGCACCTCAACAGGAAGGCAAGTTTTCTCCTTCACTCCAGCGCGGTGTCACGAGTCCATCTGATCACTATTAGGTTACTGTTGGACACGAGTCGATGCCGACTGGCTCTGATCTGTGATATGGAGCCTGGAACCTGGCAGACTCACGCTGCTGCTGTTGAACAGAGGACACCTTCAGCTGTTACAGCTCCAGTGACTCCAGTGACTTAGTCACTGAAGTCACTCCAGTCAGTGACTCCAGTGACTCCAGTGACGTCACTGGAGTCACTGGAGTCACTGGAGTCACTCCATGACATCACTCCAATGACATGAGTTAAAACAACACACGTTTCCTTTAAAGGCCCAACGTCTGTAGAAACTAATAATGGATTCAGCAAAATGCTCTTCAGCAAAAGAGTTAAGTGATATTTGTAGTTAAGCAGGAGGAGCAAACCGAACAATGGCTGCACTCTTCCTTTGATGGATTCTCTCTAGGTGTCAACTCTGCCGCTAACGGTGGAGCTGGTATTAGTCATTAGCTCAGCACTGATGCCTCAGTGCCGTAACCAGGTATCGTCGCTGACACTGACACGCTGTCGCTGCTCGACTCTTCCCCAGGTCTTCAACGAGCACCCGGCCTTCAGGCTGGCCAGCGACGGCTGCCTGCGCTCGCTGGCCGTGGAGTTCCAGACCATCCACTGCGCCCCCGGAGACCTGATCTTCCACGCAGGCGAGAGCGTGGACACGCTTTGCTTCGTGGTGTCGGGATCACTGGAAGTGATCCAGGACGACGAGGTCATCGCCATCCTAGGTATGTGGTCATATTTAGTTCATGCTGACGTTAGGAGGAGTCTCTGTCACCTTTAGTCTAAGGTGATCAGTGTGTTTGACCTGCACTGAGACATCACAGTCGAGTATGAATGTCGGATGAACGGATGAATGTCCCCACGTTAAAACGGTCCCCTCCTTGGTGTAAAAACATGGTTTTTAGTCCCCATGTCAGAGGAGAAACAAGTACACACACACACACACACACACACACACACACACACACACACGCGCGCACACACACGCACACGCACGCACACACACACACACACACACAAACACAGAAACACGCACTCACACACAGAAACACTCAGTCACACTCACTCACACAGAGAAACGCGCGCGCACACACACACACACACACATGCGCACACACACGCGCACACACACACTCACACAGAAACACACACACTCACTCACTCACTTACACACACACACAGACACACACACGCGCACGCACACACACACACACACGCACACACACACGCGCACACACACACACTCACACAGGACCTCATGAGGCCGGGCCGTGGAGCTAATAGAAAGCTGAGTCATTTCAGTGACGTCGTTTCACAAACAGACGCTTATCTGCTGCCGTACATATTGCTCTGCAGCCTCATACTGTAATATTCATGAGGACGAACGGGGGAATAAGAGGCTAACGGAGATAAAGTCAGGAGCTGCTTATTATTGAGACAAGCACAGATAACATTGATGGCAGAAATGGCTGCAGGAGCCAGTGTAGTGCACCTACTCATAACCATCAGCGTTTACGGGCACTGAATGGGAGCGGAAGGAAGGATGATTGCTATGGCGCTCGCTCGCTCGCTCGCCCACTCGCTCGCCCGCTCTCTCTCTCTCTCTCTCTCAAACTTAACATAGCGACAGCAGTTTGCCCTCATGAAATGATGATGAGCCTCAAGTGTGACAGCAGAACCCTGTTAAAACTGCTTTGCCTGACATTTTTAACCTCTTAGGCCTTAAGCTGTTTTACTAAACTCCACCTGGAAAAACTGGGCTTCATGAGTAAGATGAGATGAGCTTGTCCACCACTGAGGTTGGTGTATGAAGGACATGCAGGGGGTACTACAACAAATAATAGTACACAGAAATCACAAAATGTCTAAAAAAAGTGTCAGACAAGAAAAGAACTGTTGGGCTCTGCCTCCGCAGCCTCTTCAGTCCCTTCTCTTCGTTAGGAGTCAGAGGCTCATAAGAAGCACATTAGTTGTGAGATGCGCTGCTTCACGCTGAGGACATTAATCAGCTGATGGTGCCATTAGGAGCTGGTGTTGAACGGACACCGGCTCACGCAGCAGGAGATCCTATTGATTGGGTTCCTCATTTCCTGCAGGGAGCTCCTGGTGAGCAGCATTAGGCCGGCGACCGCTTCGGGACAAACCTTTGCAAAGCATTGAATGCATTGAATGCATTGAACCACCAAGTCCACTGTTACCTGTGTTGTTCATGCAAGTCCTGAACGCTGTTGCAGCCTGTGTAAGAGCTTCAGACCTGCAGCAGGTTCCAGGGTCCTCCAGCAGGTCCTCGTCGCGTGTGCACAGCCTGTCACAACCGTTAATGTGTCAAATCCCAGAGTTGGTAAAACTGAAGGAAACCACAGATTCATAAACAGAACATTCTGTGACTACGTCTGATCATTTGAATGTGATCAGACATTTATGCTTGCAGATGATTTGTAAATGTTCAATGATGCAGATTTTCCAGCTTGTTGCTGCTAATACTTGTTTGGCATCATTTAATGAGCGGCTAATGAGTAATGAGTACTCACAGTAATTAGAAAACATTAACATGATTATGAGCTAAACTAGGGCACCTCCTCCTGACGTGCACGTTGGCGCTGCAGCTTTAGCTTTGCTGTCATCCTGATCACTGGTTATTGGCCCAAACACTGAAGCTGATGTTTGTCATCTCTGCTGATGAAGAGGAAACTCGCTCAGCAAATTCACTAAATGTCCGGTATCACTCCCCTCAGTGTAGTTGGGTGAGGAAGTCGACCCAGTGCAGCATCAGATGTGCTTGTTCATGCGAGCAGCAGCCCCCCCGCTCCCCCCATCTCACCCCCACCTCACCCCCACCCCCCCTTCAGCTGGCAGTGGAACTAAACAATCCAACCAGGCTTCAGAGGCAGAAGAGGGAGGAGAGGATGGAGGGACGAGGCGGTGGAGAAGACGCAGGCAGGAAATGAAAAGCAAAGTTCCTGTGAGATCAGGTGCGTGTTCTGAAAATCTTCCCTTGTGGTGAGAAGGAAGTGAGAAGCTGATGGAGGTTCAGGAGACGCTGTCACCACTCGGTACCTGGTTTGAGGAGGCAGGAAGCCATTAAGAACATGCTGCACGTGGAGGGTATAAACGTCAGCATGTGAAGGAGGACGGGAGGAGGAAGAGGTTGGTTTAAGCTGAAGCTGGGGTGGAAAGATCAGAAACCAGTAAGTGAAATGTTCAACAAGGCAACGACGTGATAGAGACACACAGGAGAACGATAGAAGGAAGAGGATCTGCAAAACATGAGAGAGAATCACAAAGATGGGAATAAATGAGGCGATGGAGACGTTGCAGGCGGCGCTGGAACGCTGAGCTCAGAGTCCCACAGCATCAGGTCCAGCAGAGCTGCAGACGAGGAGGCTGTGATTCTGTGGTTCTGACCCGACACACGCGCTCCCTCCTCCTCTCATGACTTGTTTCTGGTTCTGGAACACTCATGGATCTGTTGAAGCGTCGTTATTCCGCTTGTGGTGTGAAGTTTCAGCTCCCGCTCCGTCGGCTCCGTGGAGGAGCCTCGTGCATTCACGCTGTCTCTCCTGCTCAGACAAACACCCGCCATCTCTTCTTCTGTTTTACCAGAACGATGAGCTGATTAATTTCTCAATCCATTATTCATGCTTGGTTTAGTCTGGCCTTCTATTCACACACAATATGTTCCGGTCCAGCGGGCGAATTGCTGGCGAGCCGGCGTCCGTAACGAGCTTCGCTTCGGGAACGTTTGTGTCAGAGAGCGTGAGGGACGAGACGAGTGCTCTTCAGTCCTTCTCAGGTTTAGTCAGTCACAGGAAGCTCAAAGCAGATGTTCATGTGTTTGTGTATTCTCCTCCACAATCATATAATTGATGTTCATGTAAAAACAGTGGAGGACCAGACTCAGCTTCGTTTGCTGATTGTTACATCGTTTATCTTAATTAATGCCTCATTAGTGGTTGTGATTAATATCAGACTTTCAGCTGGATGAAGTCTAGTGTTGAATATGGAGCGAGCTTCCTTCATTCCACAGTCTGTTTTCTTCACTATTGAGTCAGTAATAGATTCAACTGGACGTGGAAACACTTCCACCCTGCAGCCACTCCCAGGTATCATCATGTATCTGTTGTCCAGAGTGGCTCGATTAGCAGCAACGGAGCTCTTATTGCTGCTGCTGCTGCTGCTTATCGGCCTCCACCCACCTCCTACAGGATAATGGCCTGTTCCGGCACCGTCAGCACCGTTACAGGCTGAGACGCTCAGAGAGGTCCGATGTCTGCCGATACCAGGCTCCACCCGCCCACGGGCAGGTTGCTGTTCTGCTGACGGGGGACGCGTCAGCGTTTAGTGTCGCCAACACGCCGGCTGAGGGTGTAACTGGGAGACGATGGGGCCAGGAGAGCTGGGACCAGTACGAGTCCTGTGTGTTTGAGCACCAGTCAGAGTGAATCCTGCCGTGGAACGGTCCCGACGCCTGCGTGACCGCAGCCGGACCCGACCCAAGCGTGTGCCTTTCACGGCCAAACGCCTAATTGGCAGCGAGCTGCCAGAGCCCATTCCTGTTGGACCTGCTGCCGCTGGATGTTCAGAGAGCGGGGCCTCGGGCTCAGAGCAGCGGCTGCTGGGTGAGATCCAGTCGGTGGCGCCGGCGGTGACACGTGGACTCTGCTGGAGCTCTGTGCATGCGTTACTCAGTGCTGTGACAGCTCCGCCTGCTGTTTGTCACATCTCATCCAGTTCTGCTGTCGGGAAAATGCTGAGCTGATGGTTTTGGCAGTTGTGACACATGAACCATTTGGGTCCTGATTAACCAGAGTAACTGGAGGTGAATAATGTGTGTGAATATTTCATTCTGGACTTTTTGGCTGGTTTGACACAAACGTCACTGCTCCTCACGACAGCGTGAGCGCCACAGGGAGCTAGTGTGTTTGCTCAAGGACACACCTGGCGGCAGAAGCGGGGCTCGAACCTGAGACCACGGCTCCACTTCCAAGGCTTCATCTGCTGCTGAGGCCAGTAAAAGGCAGCGGGTCAAAGGTCGGCCTGTATGTGGGGGTCACACGTTACTGCTGTATATATGTTCTATATGTGCATATACACGGTCCTCAGAGCTCGGCTCCTGTCCAGACGTCTGAACGTCCGTGTTTCTGTCCTCCCAGAATCCTCCAGCGGCGAAAGCCACGAATGCTTTTATTCGTTACTGGTTAATGGCCTTTGTGTTTTTCTCGCCTGACCTTTGACCCTTGACCTCCACGTTGCTGTGCTCCAGCTGCACTCGGGTTCTGCTGGACCTGATGGAGCCTGTGTGGCTTGTTACGAGCTGCTGGTGTGTGGCTAACGCAGTCGTGCTTCATGTCTCATGGCTGATTGTGTGTCATTAGTGTTTAATTAACTGCCTCCTTTCACTCTTTGTCCGAGTTCAGACGAGGAGTCGCTGCACAGCAGAAGTTTTGTGTCCAGCTCTTCTTCCATCTCTGCCCTTCTTCACGTTTCTGCTAAGAATCCTGCTTTAATTAGCTCGTCTGTTGGTTTAGCTTCACTTTTCTCGTCTGCCTGTCTTCCCTTGTGATCCTGTGGCAACACTAAACTATATAAGAGTCATTTAAAGTACACATTAGTGATCTGGAGAGTTTGGCTCATTGATGCACAAACAACCTTTGAATTTCATCTCCAAATACTTTACTTTTGATGCTTCCTGTTCAACTGCAGAGGTCCAATTTATGTTGACATATAAAAATCCTTTTCCGTGTCAATCATCGGGCCTAAACTCACACAACCGCAGTAATTCTCCAAAAAGGGCAATGCAGCAATCAGAGCCACTTAAAGGGCCAATAGCCGTGTGAAGGGACCAGGGATCCACACGTACAGTAGCACTCGGCTCGTAATAAAGTACCAACTCTCAGTGCTGATAAATGTCAGCAGAGGCCAGTGAACACAGGGCTGCTGATAACAAGCGCTTTTCCTTCTCATCCGATCACATGTCATAAAAGTGCGACCACTGTCCGACACACGCTGTGTTGTTGGCTCTGGCTGTTTTCTAACAGGCTGCCTCCTTCATGTCCTCGTCAGGTAAAGGCGACGTGTTCGGCGACGTCTTCTGGAAGGAGACCACGCTAGCGCACGCGTGCGCTAACGTCCGCGCGCTGACCTACTGCGACCTCCACGTCATCAGGAGGGAAGCTCTGCTCAAGGTCCTGGAGTTTTACACGGCCTTCGCCAACTCCTTCTCCCGCAACCTCATCCTCACCTGTAACCTGCGCAAGCGGGTGAGTTATGAGACACGGGTCCTGTCCCACATCAGCTTGTCAACATGCTAAATGATGCATCAGATTCCATTACGTCCTGTGGCCCTTCGCTGGATCCCAGCAGGGGGTCTCCGCTCTCACTGGCTGTTTTTATGCTGTTCCTGTGTTTGGTTTTAATTGACCACATTTCATGACTGAACACAGACAATTAGGCTTTTACAGTGGCTTTTTGGTTTCACTGGGAATAAGTGGAGTAAATCAGAGATTTATCGATCGCAGTCTTAAAGGAAATGATCTTAATGCGGGCAGATGTCCGACCCTACGAGCGGAGGCTTGATATCGATTCAGTCCTGCGTTTATTTCAGTTTGCTTCGAGGAAGCTGCTTTGTCACTGTGTTAATGGGCAACTTCATGAAGTAGCTTCCTTTTGGGACTAGGTTTGACTGTAACCGGTGAATAATCTGATCCAGTCATCGTTCATTAAGTGGAGGCTTAAAGTTTCCTTTAAGTCAGGCTCAAATGTCTCAGCATCTTTGCTTCAGGCTGCAGACGTTCCATAACCTGTCCAGTCCAGTGAATGACTTTTATTGTGGGGTCAGTTTGTGTGCTGTGATGGAACGCATGAGGTCATTTAGGCTAAAACATGAGAGAACAGCTCTGGTTTCAAACACAACCTGCCTCCATCACGTGTGTGAACCCAGCTCCATCTATTAAGAAGCTGAAGGCGTGTCGTCTCACCTCTCTGACCCAGCGTTCCTCTCTGTCCGCTCGTGTGTTGCCAGGATGCCTGACAGATGTTGGAGCATCACCATGACTAAGATAAACTCCTAATAGCGGAGCTCAGACGAGGCTGCTGCACGCTCATTATCGGATGCTTGCTAATCTGCCTTCATGAGCGGCTTGCTCCCCCTCTCTCTCTCTCTCTCTCGCTCTCACTCTCTCTCTCCCCCCTCTCTCTCTCCCTCTCTCTCTCTCACTCTGTCGCTCTCTCTCTCTCGCCCCCACCCAGCATCTTGGTTGCACCTCTCTCTTTCTGCATTATGACCTCCTGCATGTCTTGTCTGCTCAGAACACTTTCCTCTTTTCAAGTATTTCTCACTCAGTTCGGTGCTCATTGACCGTGCTCCTCACAGCTCCGTCAGACATTTAATACGATTAGTATTTATAACAAGCTTTCTACACGTGTGGCTCCTTCAGAAGCTCAGTCTCCTTCTTTCTGTGGTTACGTTTAGAGATGGGACTGGAAGCGTAGCAAGGAGAAACATTTGTTTATGTCAGTCACACCGGCCCAGTCTAGACACAGAGCCAGCAGCTCGATGCCGCTGAGTGATTTACAGCCAGAGGGAACATTGGGATTCAAAAAGGATGAGCAGCGAGCCAACATAATCACTATTTGGTGATCTTTATGGAGTTTTTGGCCTTTTTCCAGTTCCAGAGAGAGTTCTGGCCCTAATATTATAAATGCAAATCAATAAATAGTCCTAGTCACTGATAAGTAAATTCAGTGTAACTGTTCACCAGAAACAAGTGCTGAGGGACAGTTTCTACCAGTCACCGGCTCCGATGGCTTCAGCTCCACCTGCTCACGAGGGGCCGTGTGTCAGAGAGATTTGATGTTCAACAAACGATCCCACGATGGGCTGCAAACACGGGCAAACACTGTGCTGCCTCCAGATGTTTTCCCATCAGTGTCGTAGCATTTAAAAGGTCCCAACAGCTACACACCCCGTTCCCACGTTACACTTTATTACAGGCTGCAGCTCCATAGAGCAGCATAGCAGCTTTTGATGCCAGTGCTGGGATCATTTTCTCTGGGATCTGATGATGTACAACTATGTAGATTTTAAGCATTCAGCTGTAGCTGGTGTATTGAGCCAAACGAGTGATCAAGGGAAAAGTAGGATGTCGGGGGAAAGTGGTGAATATGAACTGGTCTTTGAGCTGCAGTTGGGAGCTGTGTCCAGTCAACATTCAGGTGTCGCTGCTCAGATGCTCCTCCTGTGCGTCCAGATTGGCTGCACATCAAACAGACAGTTCATTTACAAATGGCCGATGCTGCGCTTCCTCAGGTTCAGTATCTGGACCCGCTTCCATCCACGGGCTTTTATGGGAAAATTGAGAGTGCATATAAGAATGTGCAACAAAACATAAATCTCTGAGAGGTTTTTACTTTTGGCCGAGGGAAAGCGATAAATCCTCACACACCTCACACACATGCAGCGTGTGGTCCCAACGGCCGCTGAAGCCTTTATTACAGGAATGATAAAGAGGAGGAAGGAAAATGTAAACAACATATTACCCTCATGTTACACAGCGTTTAACTCCTTTCACGTCTGACTGGGGCTCGTGCAGCTGCACGTTTTTTCTCCAAGCTGTGACAGAGACCATGGAGGTCTCTGACCAACACTTATGAAACAAAGAGGCCTTTATTCTGAAGGCCTGAGGACCTGTCAGATAAAACGGCATTAGCAGAGGCTTTCACACACGTTTGCCCTGAACACTATAAGAGATAAGGCCTAAATGAGGTCTGTGGGTGACTCCAGCAGCCAGTGGTGTGTGTGGAAGCTCCTATTAGCAGGGCGGTGAGGCTCCTCTTCCCCCGGGCGCCTCGGCGTCTCCTCACCTGTCGACAGCAGATATATTACCTGTGGAAAAAGTGCAGATTTGCTGTTTCTCCACTGTTGCTCCGGGCGTCACCAGCGCTTGTTATCCTCCAGTCCCAACGCTGCACTTTTTCCATTAGCAGCAGAAGCGTGGCGAGGACATGCTAATGAGGCTCATCGCTGCACAGCTCAACTTTCTGCAGGAATGTGCGTTTGACTCTGGTGCAGTGAACTAATGAGAGCGAACGCGAGCGGCGGACGACGACGCGGCTGCAGCTGCTCATGAAGAGGCTCCGGATGCGGATGCGGGAGATTTAATGCGTCGGCTGATTTCGTCTGCAGCGCTGGAGTGTGTCTCTGGAGTCATCGCCTCAATTCCTGATAATGATAATGTTGCTGCCTTAATTGAACTGTTAACAGGGTTTATTACATCATACACAACAAATGAGTTCATCCAACACCATAATCAATACACTATTTTCTGGGCAATAAACAGAATTTGATTTAGGTTTTAAGAATTATTGCTCCCGTTTCACTTATGCTACTTATTGTTGTGTGTGTGTGTGTGTGTGTGTGTGTGTGTGTGTGTGTGTGTGTGTGTGTGTGTGTGTGTGTGTGTGTGTGTGTGTGTGTGTGTGTGTGTACTGTGTGTACTGTGTGTGTGTGTCTGTGTGTCTTTGTGTCTGTGTGTGTCTGTGTGTACTGTGTGTGTGCGTGCGTGCGTGGGTGCGTGGGTGCGTGCGTCCTTGTGTTGCTCTGACTTTAACAAACCTAAATAAACCTCTTGTGGAGCAGTTGGAGGCCTCTGCTGACGGTCCCCACTCGTTGTGCTGGTTTTTGTGGGCAGCTTATGACTTCAGGGCTGAAGCCTGCAGACTGTGAGGCTTTTACCAGCCACTGCTGGATTATTCATGTGTCCAACAATAAAGGCAGGTGGTCACAGAGCGTGTGCATTTGCCTACGCCACACTCCAATAACGTTTCCCTCGATGCACTGAAGCAAATTCAGTGTGTGTGTGTGTGTGTGTGCGTGTGTGCGTGTGTGTGTGTGTGTGTGTGTGTGTGTGTGTGTGTGTGTGTGTGTGTGTGTGTGTGTGTGTGTGTGTGCGTGTGTGCGTGTGTGCGTGTGTGCGTGTGTGCGTGTGTGCGTGTGTGTGCGTGTGTGCGTGTGTGTGTGCGTGCGTGTGTGCGTGTGTGCATGCGTGCGTGTGTGTGTAGACCCTCTCTCTGCTGCATTATGAGGAGGGATGTTGAACCTTTTACTGCAGGTTCTACCTGAGTTGGTGACTCTGCACATTTCAGCTTTGCAGCTTTGGTTGATTAGATTAAACATCATTCAAACACTGTAAATGTTTATTAAAGGTTTATTTTAGATCTCCTGCTACAAATCAAACCTAGTGGCCCAATAATGATTAATCCTATGTTTGAACTAGTTCTTATTCTCTTTATCAGGGAGTCGTGTACAGTCTGTTTGTCAGTGAGGATCCACAGATGAAACGCTGCTGGACCTGGAGCTTCTTCATCTGACTCCCAGTGGGAGAGGAGTTAATGTGATAATGAATGGAGCTCCCCCCTGCTGTGACACATCCAAACACTTTACATTTAATTGGCTTCTGACATCCTCACGTTATTGATTGTGTTATTAGCGTTTCCCCACTTTTTCTGAACCTCAGCAAAAAGTCAGTGGAGCAGTTTGAAGGTCAGGAGTCAGGATCCACACGTCTGCGGTCGCTGTGGACGAGCGTTTCACTAGATTTATACTGTCGGCATTTTGGAAAGTCAGGAACTATTGACAGACCTCTCTCTTGGTTTCTGGCTCTGACTCAGAGCTTCACTGGACGTTTATCTGTGTCTGTTTCCACCGTTCAGAGACGAGACCTTTCACTCAAATGAGCCCCAATCAACACACAAATGTTTGCTGCTATATTCATGGCACTGCTCCTCGGGCTCAAAGCATTCTGGGATGTTCTATATAAATCACAGGCCGGGGGTTCGTGGTCCGTGGGCGTCGCTAGCGCCCATTTGGCAGCAACATGAGCCCCGAGCGCTGAGAATACAGACGCAGCAGCTCAGTGACCCGAGGCTGAGCAGCCGCCGGCACCATGGTGGTGGACCGGGCTCAACAGAACACAGACGGAGCGGACCAGAACCAGCTGCTCACAAACAGACCAGAACCCGCTGCTCACAAACGGAACGGAACAGAACAGAACGGAACCTGCTGCTCACAAACAGAACAGACCAGAACCCGCTGCTCACAAACAGACCAGAACCACCTGCTCACATACAGAACAGAACAGAACCCGCTGCTCACAAACAGAACAGAACAGAACCCGCTGCTCACAAACAAACCAGACAGAACCCGCTGCTCACAAACAGAACAGAACAGAACCCGCTGCTCACAAACATCAATTATAGAAGTGAAGCGAATTCAAAGACACAAACCTGGTTCCACTGGAAACTGGACTGGACCTGAACGCGGCGGCGTTCTGCGGTCCCTGCAGCTGCAGAAGCCCATTGATTGGCTGTTTCAGCTCCACAGCTAATGTCAGCAGACCTGGGACTCTGATGGTCTTATTGATGGACTTCATTAGAGCCCTAATTAGCTTTAATGAGTCTGTCGATGTTTGGATTCCTCCGCCGTCGCCGTCCTGCTCACTCCTTTAACTCACACATCATTCTTCACTAATATTCCTGTGTTTTCATGGTGTTTAGCTGCAGGCTGAACTTGCTGCCTGCTGAGAGATGAGTGACAGGTGTCTGACTGGGCCTGGAACCTGGTTCAGACTCAGATCATCTAATTGAAGGATGAACTCTTACTGTACGTGGCCTGTTTCCATCATTCATTGGTCTCGTGGGGAGCGTGAACGTGTTATTATGTACTTGTACCAGGTCCTGTCACTCATCCTTCGTGTCATTGTGTAACACTGGACCACATCAGCTGAGTCACGTTAAACGTTTGTTACACTGACATCTGCTGCCGTACGCCCTCACTAGAACATGGCAGCAGGCACCTGGTTGCCATGGTGATGAAACCCTGGTGATGGCTGACACTGGTGGATGGTCAGAGGTTTTTGTGGTGCAGTAGTTTCCATCAGACTGTACTTCACCTCCTACGATGCATCACTCTGTTTGTGTTTACTCACATTTATTTCAGACTCAGTGTTTCTTCAAATAAGCTGATCTAAGTCATTTTTGCTCTCGTCTTCTGACCGGCAGACGCTCCATCATGGTTTCTATTTATAGCAGCTTTCTAATTCATGCTCCTTTTGATGGCTGGCAGCACGGAGCTGGAGCGTCTCTCCATCACTCACTCTCGTTGTTGTTTCATTTTCCCAGTAAACGGTCAGATCCTCAGCGCGCGGGATCCTTTTATTCACAACAGCTATTGTTGTGTAAGCCGAGCATCTATCCATCACTCTGACTGTGTGTGTGTGTGTGTGTGTGTGTGTGTGTGTGTGTGTGTGTGTGTGTGTGTGTGTGTGTGTGTGTGTGTGTGTGTGTGTGTGTGTGCAAACACAACTCTGCAAACAGGATTTAATCAAGTGCAGGATTGAGTTGCTCCTCCACACACACTGTGCCCATGCGCTCTCTCTCTCTTATACAGTGTACACACACACACACACACACACACACACACACACACACACACACACACACTTTGTGCTATTACTCTCGTCTCGTGGCGAGCTGTGCTGGGTGAAGGTCAGAAACGCAGACGTACTGGAGCTGAGGACCGTTCACTGAGCCTTCGCTGCTTTGCGTCTTTGCAGCAGATGTCGACACTCACAGCTGTGTGTTGTGCGTCTCCCCTCACTCATTAACGGATCAGCTGTGAGTGGTCCTCGCTCTCTACCTGCGCAGCCTTTTTCCTGCGTGCTGCGTCCTTCCAGCCTCGCGCCTGTGTATTGATTTCTGACATGATCCTGCTGTGCGTTTGGAAGCTGCTTCCTGTTGTTGGCGCTGAAGAAGCACCGCTTTCTGCTGCAGCCTCTGCTTTTGTTGCAGAGATGCCTCCACTGCGTCTGCATCAGGGACTCGCTGCACGATGACATTTGGCTGTTGTTGTTCATACAGTTACATACGACTTATATAGAACAGACGTCAGGTTTATCAGCAACAAGCAGACGAATAAAGAAACAGATGGAACTCGTGCTGATCTGAGTCATGTTTAACGTGTCGCTGCTCTGCGTCGTCTGTTGATGCGGCTGCTGCACAAGTACACATGTGAACTCAGACCTAGTGAGTGAGTGAGTGAGTGAGTGAGTGAGTGAGTGAGTGAGTGAGTGAGTGAGTGAGTGAGCGAGTGAGTGAGTAAATGATCAGGTGAGCGAGCGAGTGAGCGAGCGAGTAAGTCAGTGAGTAAGTGAGCGAGTGAGTGAGTGAGCGAGTGAGTGAGTGAGTAAATGATCAGGTGAGTGAGTGAGTGAGTGAGTGAGTGAGTGAGTGAGTGAGTGAGTGAGTGAGTGAGTGAGTGAGTGAGTGAGTGAGTGAGTGAGTGAGTGAGTGAGTGAGTGAGTGAGTACCGGATCGGCAGCTCTGCATCAACGGCGCGTCAGCAGTGAAGTGGTCAGACGCCTCCAGGGTTTGTGTGATGGCGCCACCTTTTAATGTTCACAGTCGTGCAGTTACGTGAAACAGGTCGACTCAGATGTTGAATCAAGTCCATTCTGATGTTTAAAGGTTTTCCCATTTTTAAACTGGCTTCCAGTTGCTAAGCCTTCGCCTGCTGACTGTGTAGAGCATCCTATCCGTAAGTGGAGGAGACTGTGCGTGAACATAGTCTTAGTTTCTCCTCCTCTTCCTCTTCTTCCTCCTCCTCTTCCTCGTCTTCCTCCACTTCTTCCTCCTCCTCCTGCACTTCTTCCTCCTCCTCCTCCTCCTCTTCATCTTCCTCCTCTTCCTCCTCCTTCTGCACTTCTTCCTCCTCTTCCTCCTCCTCTTCATCTTCCTCCTCTTCCTCCTCCTCTTCCTCCACCTCATCGTCTCTGCTCGTGAAGCTCGTGTTTGTGGCTCCACGGCTCAGGTTCACGCCGTGAACTCCTGCAGCTGCTGTGACTTCACGCTGAGCACGTGTTTTCTAACGTTGCTCCACTTATGAAGGGGCTTCATCTCCTGACTCTTTTTGCCTGAAGTCTGAGTTTTCAGCCCACTGCGTTCCACTGTTCAGTGTGTTTGTCGCTTTCTGACCTCTTTCCGTCGCAGATTCTCCCCTTTTTGGGGAGCAGCGTGTTTCTTCCTGTCCTGCTTTGCTGTTTCTTGAGGCAAATCTCAGCTTTATTGTCTTGCTTTTCTGGGTCTTTGCTGCCATTCGTCTTCCTCTTCTGCTTCTCTCTGTTCTCCCATCACGTGTTTTTCCTTCTCTACATTTTTCATGTCTTGTTTTGTCTGTCTTCCTTGTGTTTTCTTCCTCCTTTAGCTTCATCTGCTTCATTTGTTCTTACATTTGAATTTTAAATCAGCTTTAATAGCTCAGTGATGGAGTTACTGTAACATTACCAGAGCTGGATGTGCGTCGTAAGCAGAACGGTGGTTTTCATAACCTTACCAGATATTATACAGTGTGTGTGTGTGTGTATATAAACTGTATGTATATGTGGTGTTTTTAGTTCGGAGAATATTGCATCATAATTCCTCCCCCCTCATCTTGTCCAGTCACAGGGTTTTTCCTCTGTTTTTTCATGACCTGAGTGAAATGAAGGCATTACTCAGCTGAGTCTGAATAAACCCTGACAGCCTCCTTCTGCTCCTGAATATTTCACCGGGCTTCACGTTCTCGGCTGTTGGATTTGTTCTCAGGGTCTTTGTTTCTGGGTTCCTCTTCAGCATTGAATTTAGCCCAACTGCATTCATAACCACATAATCAGACTTTTGTTCTGTGATCATTTCCAGCAACTGAACTCTGGTCAAACCTGTGTTCAGCACAGACTTCAGTAGAGGTCCTGGTCCAGTGATGCTGCAGCATCGCTCCTGGTGTCACAGGGATCTGTGCCTGATGTGACAGCTGTTCAGGCCGTGGCAGCACTCATTCATGCTGACTCCTCAGACAGCGTTCAGCAGCATGGGCTGCGTCTGCTACAGTATGTGAGCGCTGGCTGTCACACACAGAAGGATGGAATAATTGGGTCAGCAGAAATTAGGCTGAATGTGAGGCTCAGCCAGAATCATCACGGTTTGTGTAACGGTGAGTAAGTGGCAGCTTGGATCAGTTCACAGCTCCGTGTCCACGACAGCGAATGCAGTGTATCAGCACATGGAAACACCATGATGCACTTTCTCATGTCATTTGTCTTCGTCCTGTCTTTAAAGTAGTAAAACTGCCTCCAATGAGCCCGTGGTCCTTAAAGAACCAGCTTGACCTCCAGTGACTTCTCTCCCTCTATAAAGTTTATAAAGTCCTGGGAGATGCTGTGTCTCCGCTCACTGTGATGCGTGTGTGTGTGTGTGTGGGGGGGGGGGGGGCAGTTGTCATTTACTGTCACACATTTTGTCATGTGAGTGTCAGCCTATTTTAGGGGCCGATGATGAGCCGTCCACTGGGCAGCTTCTCCCCTTATTACCAATAAAGTGGACAGAAGCCCAGAGACACAGCTCTGCTGGTTGTCAGACTGGACTCCAGCCCAGGACACGCTGCGTTTACGGCTCCGCTCAGGCCTGACCTGTATTTCTAGCTCTAAACCCATGAGTAGAAGGTGATCTCAGTCGCTCCAAGGACCTGGGCGTCCGTCTGCCTCGACCGGTCGGAGAGAAGGTGCAACAAGGAACGATCAACTTCATCCATTGTGGGAAATTCAATACGTAGTCTGCTTAAATATCTTAAATATCGACTCTTTGACACCTGATATTAAACTCCATTCATGTCGTCCATTCATTTCCTCATTACTCGCTCTTCAGGCAGGTAGAAAATTCTGCTTTTCACATTTAGATATAAAATATTGTTGTTAATAAAAATTCGATATTTCCATTTATCATTTGAAGCCTGTGTAAAACCAGTGACTCACATCATGAGTCACTGACTAAAAGTGAATTTTGGTTCGTGAGGCTCTTTACCTTAATACGATGTGACTGTAAGTTAATGGAAAATCGTCAGTTGTGATTCATCAGTCGAGTCGTGACAGATTCGAGATTCTTTTCAGGTAAAGACAAGTAAACACAAAAAGACCAGTGTAACGTTTCTGTCGCTGCACGTGTCGTAGTTCACTTCA
The DNA here is from genome assembly GCF_900634795.4 of Betta splendens. Lineage (NCBI taxonomy): Eukaryota > Metazoa > Chordata > Actinopteri > Anabantiformes > Osphronemidae > Betta > Betta splendens. The sequence goes on along the minus strand of NC_040900.2, from coordinate 1,208,301 downwards.
TTAAATGTCTTAATCTTCCACTTTGAGCCTCCGGCAGTGGAGATGGAGTGATTGACAGGAGCACCTCCGGCTGCTGCTGGCTCAGATGAAAGGCTGAAGCTCATGGATCCCGGACTGATCGCTGCCCGCGTTCTAACTTTAGCTCCACTCATCCGCGCTGGCGCTTCATCATTGTAACCACGAATAAGAGTGGGACGGCTGCCGTTGCCACTGTAATTAGTGTGTGAGGGGAGCCTGGCGCCGGGACTGATGGGTAATTTAACACCGATCCACCGTCACCTGAGTTCACTGCAGAACGAAGGCGGCGTGAAAGCGCTCACGCAAAGAAGCTGATGCAGACGGACACATTTCCATAATAATAAATCCTCCGCTCCGCTATCGCCGTGTGAGCAGCGGCCAGCGCAATGTTTTATTCATAGTATTCATATGAAGGACGTCTGATAAGGCTCTTGTTGTTTTTTTCTGTTTTCCCCACAGATAATTTTCCGCAAGATTAGCGAGGTGAAGAAGGAGGAGGAGGAGCGTCAGCGGGCCAAGAACGAGGTGCAGCTCACCATCCCTCAGGACCATCCGGTCCGGAAGCTGTTCCAGAAGTTCAAGCAGCAGAAGGAGCTCCGCAACCAGGGCGCCGGCGCCGGCACCGCCGCCCAGCTGGACCTGGAGAAGAACCAGCTGCAGGTGGAGCACCACCTCCACCCGCGCAGCCTGCAGCTGGGCCACTCCAGCCTGCAGCACTCGCTGCCGCTCAGCTCGCTGCAGAACGGGACGCCGCCCAGCAGCGGCGTGCTGACCGTGTCCCAGGTCACGCCCATGCAGGGCTCGCTGGCCTACAGCCACGCCGGCGAGCCGCCCGCCAAGCACGCCCACTGCGACGTCATGGAGCTGCAGCCCAGCGCCGCCGGAGCGGCGGGCCAGCAGGCGGTCCGGCTCAAGGTCAGCACCAGCCCGGCCCTGGGGAAGCCGGGCCCCAAGGCCAGCGGCTGGACGCGCCTCAAGAACAACAACGGGAGGGAGGGGCTGAACAACGTGAAGGCGCTGTCTGTGGAGCTGCTGTCTCAGGAGGTCAAAGGTCAGGACGCGGGAGGGAGCAGGGACGTGGAGGAGGGCGGCGTGTCGGCCAACAACCCCCTCCGCAAGACGGACTCCTGCGACAGCGGCATCACCAAGAGCGAGCTGCGCATCGACCGGGCTGGCGAGGCCAGAACCCCGGCCGCCGCCACGCCCCTGCTCCACAGCCCCCTCCCCCACAGCCCGCTGCCCGGCGCCCACGAGCAGGCCGTGCAGGCCGCGCTGCAGGAGACCCGCCTGGAGCTGCGGGCCGACCTGCACAGCCTGGGCGGCCGCCTGGGGGCGCTGGAGGGCCAGGTGGCCCAGATCATCCAGCTGCTGGAGCACAAGAGGCGCCCGTCGGCCGAGGCGCCCGCCGCCCCCGCCCCGAAGACCAAAGTCCAGCGCCAGGACATCTTCACCGTTTCCAGGCCGGTTTCTCCAGACTCGGAGAAGGACGACGGGCTCTGAAGAGAGCTCAGCCAGTGGTGCGGGCGGGTCCAGTCCCACCACTGGTCCAAACGTTTGCACAGACGTGGTCTTCAGGTCCTGAGCGCTCAGAGCCTGGAGCCGTCTCTGGTTGTATATACCTCTATGCATGTCCAGCTGGATTCTGGCCTGCCAAAGAAACTCCTCCACGGACTTCTTGCCTGTACATTATGCAGTTGACTGCATGCATATTGAATTGAAATGAGCCACACTGTACATATGAGTATTTTTCATGGCTAGTTTACTATGTGGACATTCAGGGTTTGCATACTGGTAGCACTACAACACTGAAACAAAGATCTGTGCATGGACGCATTCAAGCAAAGGGCCGTGTTCTTGTCTTTGCCTGTGATGAAGCAGACGTTCTGTTCTGTCCCTGAACACGAGGGCATTTTGTGGTTTGAGGTAAACAGTTTTTATATGGGTTGATGATTTTTGCTTCATATGATGATTTCTATTTTTGACTATGGAAACGTCCTGGTTCTGGTGTGGTTATTTTGTTAGACTCCTCCTTGTGTCTATGCATCGCTCGGGTACGTTGCTACAAAGAATCTGAATGTTGCACCTCTGTTGCCGCTGATGAAGGAAGCTGATTTTTCTTGTTCCGTTCCTTTGCATGAATCAGGAACGGCCGAATGCACTTGGGTGAAGCTGGGCGTCGGGAAGCGTTCAGGGGAAATAATTCAGAGTTTAGCTCACATTAAAGTCCACTCAGCACCGCGACACGTAATCCCACGGTCCAGAACCACACACAGCATCAGCCACACTAATGGAGACGGGAACAGTGCACGAGGAGCAGCTTTGTGCTGCAGGCGCCATGTATGCCTTACATGAGTTAATGTGAGGCGACGCGGCGAGGATGAGGCGCTGCCATTCTCACCCCGCAGGTTCTGACACTCAGTTTAATAACGAGGAAGCACGTGGAGCCGCGGCGTCGCTGGTGCTAGATTTGTAGCGGTTCAAGAATCCACGTTAAGGATTCATTCTGACTGGACTGAGAGGCTGGATTTACCAGAGCAAGTCTTGTGTTTAAAAGGGAGACGAAGGCGGACCTGCATGAGGCCCCTGGTACCCAATGACTGCTCTGCATTTAGCATGCTCTCCATTCAAGCATCTCAGTTGCAGTTCGTTCGATTAAAAAGAAACGCTTGTACGCTGAAACCAGCATGTGTCGCTGGGCTGAAACCCATGGTCACATTCAGGGTCCAGTACCTCCAGGCAGTCCTCGTTCCCCTCGCGGGTCGGGCTCATCCTCTGCCGCTGCTGGGAGCTCTGCGTTCTCACTCGCTCCCTCTCGGCCACTGAGCAGATCCCCTGCCAGTCTCAGGGGTAAGTGCCTTGCTCAGGGGCACCTTGGCAGACCGATAAGCGGGCCGAGCCCAGCGCACCCTGTCCCTGACACCGAACGTCACTCAAAGCTATGCAACAAGTGATTCTCCTGCAGCTGCAAAGAGCCCGAGTTTGACACTTCTGTCATTTATAGCGTCAATAAACAAGGATTCGTTGAACTTGAGGGTGAGGCTTCGTTTGCATGTAGTCCATCAAAAATCAGATATTTCCTGTGTATCCATTGACCCAACGTGACATCTGAGCTCAGAACCAGCAACATAAACCAAGACCGACTCTGTCCCACTCAAATCAGTACCTTTTATAGATGTAGCACTTTAAACGAGATACAGAACAAACTCATACAGAACCCGACCTCCGTTTGGTCCAAAGCTCCCGATGAGGCCGGGCCCAGACGTTCTGTCTGACTTGGTCCATTAACAACCCAGCACCTGGTTCTGACGCACCAACCGGGACCCATTCCGCTGCCGGAGTGGCTCCATCCTGCTTTGGAATCAGGCTCCCAGTGAGAAGCGGAACCCTGCTGCAGGCGTTAGTGTGTGGGATCGTCTGCGTCCACATCACACGAGGCCTCGGCTTCTTTTAAGCCAAACGCTGCGTCAACGGTTTGTGCTCCGTCAATCGTGTAGTTCAGGAGTTTCCCAGTGAGCGAAGTCGAACCGTCACGAGTTGAGACGAGTCCTGTTCTCTATGAATATGAATGACAGTAGAATGAAGGGCGAGTCTGTGATCTGAGCCCTGAACACACGCACACAGACACACAAACACTGACACACACACACACAGAAACACACACACACTCGCTCACAAACATACATACATACACACACACACACGCACACACACACACACACAAAAACTCACACACCCACACACACACACACACACTCTCACACCCACACACATACACACACACACACACACACACACACGCACACACACACACACAAAAACTTACACACCCACACACACACACACACACTCTCACACCCACACACATACACACACACTCTCACACCCACACACATACACACACACACAAACTCACACGCACACACACAGGATTATAGCTTTGCCACTTGAATGTAAACTTCCCAGCCTGCTCTGCTCTTCCAGCTCCTGTTGTGTTAACATTTGAGGGAGGACCTTTTCTTTCTCCTGCTCCTTTTGTCTCCATCCTTCCGCTCGGCTCTGTTCCTCCTCCTCCTCCTCTCCTTCATCTCCCCTCAGCATGCTGATGGCGTCTGACACCTTGAATCCACCTCTGGGGAGGACAGGGCGGGCGAGGGGCTCCTTTATTAAAATCATCCTTCCCTTCTGCATAACACACCACGATGACAGTGGAAAAAATGAAAGTCATTTGCTGCAAAGTGATAGAATATTTTATTGTTTCACTTACATCAGAATATTGACCCAACCTGCAGAATTTCTTCATCAGGATTAATGTTTCATTGTCCTCTGGCCATAAATCCTAGGATGACTTTAATAAACGGGGCCCTCTTCTTTTCTACTGGAATGTTCACTTTCTACTGTTTGAAGCACTGACGCCCCACATGGGCTCATGCTTTGTTACAGCTGAACTGTAGTGTCAGAAAAATAAACAGCTGTCTGGGATCCTCTGTGTCCGTCTCTGCCTCTCGGTGGCTCCATCGATCTGTAGGAGCTGGACCGGCTTCAGGTAATGAGACAGCTGCCTGTTTCCTGGAGGCGTCTTCCTCCCGTAGGTCAGAGGTCAGAGCCACATGAAGTGACAGTGGTCTTCCTGCAGACTGGCTGGTTGCAGCAGGCTCTAAATGCTTTTCATGGGGCTGTAGAGTGGCCACCAGCTGCCTCCTCCTTCCTCTCGTTCCTCAAAGATGTACATTCTGAGGTTTAACCTTTAACATTAATTACTTTTCCTTTTCTTCCTGCAGCCTCACTTTTTCTTTTCCTTTGTGTTTCCTGAGATGAGCTCCTGCAGACAGCTACTAGAGGATCAGTGGCGCTAATGTGAATCTCATTAAGGTGTTTTGAGTTAAGAGGCGTTTACAGACTCGCTGGGATCCGTTCTGCTTTTCCAACCGCTGGTCTCATCAGTTGTTTCTCTGATTCCTGGTGTGACAGGCGCTGGATCTCCGGGGCCAATTACCAGCAGACGGCAGAATCATCACGGTTAGTTTCCTGCGGACGGTGAGGGCTGATAGCGAGCCAAAGGAGACACGGAGGAGAAATTAGCCTGTCAGGTCTGCGCAGCCGCAGCCGCACCTGCAGCCGCAGCCACACCTGCAGCCGCACCCGCAGCCACAGCCGCACCTGCACCTGCAGCCGCACCTGCAGCCACAGCCGCACCTGCACCTGCAGCCGCACCTGCAGCCACAGCCGCAGCCGCACCTGCACCTGCAGCCGCCCGCCTGCGGCTCAGCCCCGACACGCGGCGCCCGCCCTGTTAGAGCCGAGCCTCATTCCGCTGTCAGGACGGAGCACATGCTTATCCCCATTAGCGTCTCATCACTGCTCCTGGAAATAGAGAGGAGACGCTCTGCTTTACCCAAACTGACAGCCGCCAGCCTGGGATCTGCCAGGACCCTCTTGAAAACACATTTAATTGCTGCTGGTGAGGAGTGAATGTGTGAAGGGCTGAGTCGGTGGCGGCTGCAGCGCTGGTGAAACTCATTTACTCTCCAATTGTTCCTTTTTAGTGCCAATCACCCTGTGGCTGCTGGGCTTCTACTTCCTGTTTCAGCTGCTTTATCATTTCTTTCAAAGCACAAACAATATCTTAACTTCTGTTCAGATGCGCTCATTTCAGCAAGGATTCATTAATACGACAACAAATATTATTTTTTGACAGCTAGGCGCTTTTATTTCTGTATTAAAATCAGCGAGATATAATTGATTTCAGATTGGTGCCGTCGCTGCGCTTGAAATGCAAATGTTCAACTTTTCAACTGGACTGATTACATTTCTCACAGCTGTCTGAAGTCCCAAGCAAACGTATTTATTATTCATGCATGAATTCAGCGTCGCCCTTTTATTGTTCCCACTGCAGATTTAACTCACTCCTTTAAAATCTGATTATAGATGTGGGAGGTTGTGAGATGCAATAATTTAAAAACACACAAAAAATATTTCCTCTTATAAGAACAAATTACTGCTTCAAACATAAACAAATCACCAGAATGAGTTTCCAATAACTAACTAATAACATCTGACGTTGTTTTGAGGGACGCAAACTTGACTTCATGAAGGAGACGCTTGATCCAGTGACGAGTAAGTGAAGGTTCCTGTAGATT